>NW_015112756.1:329645-406273 GCF_001443285.1 Poecilia latipinna | reverse complement strand
AGGCTTTGTGTCTGACCACTTCCACATATCTTGAGCCATTTTGCTTCTGAAAGATCCAATGACAACAAAAGAATTTATTATGCCAATAAACCTAAAGAGACTCCCAGCGCTGCAGAAGGAGAAATAAACGGGACCTAAACATCACAGATCCTCCACCATTTGTAACAGCTGCTCTTCCAGATATTTGTCATTCAGTCTACGTCAAAGCGATCTGCAGGGTTTACTAAGTACAGAAACCTTCACCTCTTTGTGGTTCAGCATTTAGCAACTCAACTATTACAAGTTTTTTCTTAGGACTTAACTCCAAATTTATGGCAGAAAATTAACCTATTTATTGATTTCTTCATGGAGCATACTTGAAATAATTGAATCCAGGAGGGTCACTGATTGGCTGTATACCCAAGAGCAGACATGAGTAAGATTGTGGATGTTTTGTACGCTTGTGCATTTTAGCAAAATGGGAAGGTCGTGGTCTTTAAAAAAAAAACAAAAAACAAAAGTAGCTTCTTCTTCCTGAACCAACTAACTTGGATTTATGCTAAATAAAGAAAAAGATAAGATATTGCCGACAAAGCTTTAACTAAGCTTCCCTTTGGAAATGCTGCACTATCTCTTTAAGTAAATGTAAGCAAAGCTTCAACCAAAAAACGGGGGCATTTGAGGCAACTGAAGCGCAGTATGTGCTGCAAGAAACCAGCATAACAACAATATAACCTCCTTATTGCTGGAGAGAGAGAACGGCACCATGTTTTAGTGAGGCGTCTTCAGTAAGCCTGGAATAAACATGCTCATGTCCGTGAAATTTTTTAAGACGTGCTGCATATTTTATCTGTCTGAGCAGATTATTAAGATACAACTCTGTGAAATTACTTCATGTTAAAGAAAATCTACTGATCTCAGACTGGCTGAGCTCAGATGACCTGGTAGCTTTGTGCTTTTAGTTGAGTATATGTACAGATATAATATATGGTTGTGTGTTTTTTTTTTTTTTTTTTTTTTTTTTTTTTTTGGTTACATAAGCACAACATGGATCCGCAACCCTGCAAGCTAGTCACACCTGATGAATAACAGAATGACCTGATTTCTTGTATCTCTGGAGACATCTGTGCAGATAAAGGAGCACGGTGCATCGGGCCCCAACTTCCCTTCTCCAGCCTGTCATAGCATCAATCCCGCCTTCAGAAGTGCTCTCCGCAGGGAGCGAATCAGAAAAGGAACTGCGGTTTAACCTTCTCCGTCGTTCTATTTCTGTGCTATCTGTGAACATATCTATCCATCCGCCCGGATATTTTGTAGTCTTTTCTCTCCTTCCTCCTTGAAGACAAACCCCTTCTCCTTTTCTTCCTGTCAAGCCTCCTCTTCTCTTTTTATCCGTCCCTGCTCCCTGCCTTGTTTCAGCAGCAGCAGCCGCTCTCGGAGCTCTGGGACTGTGATTAGGACTGAGGAGAACTGGCTGTAAGACAGAGACAAACTCAGAACTGGGTCATCATTGTTTCTATGTGTGAGGACCTGCTCTGCAGATAAAAAGCTTGACGACAAGAGAAGAAAATGATGCTCGGTACAAAACTGGGAGACGTTTCTGGGCTGCAGAAGGAAAAAAAAAAAAAAAGGAAGAATTGGAAATGCAACACAGAGTTTATGTAATAGGAGTTGAATAAAACATGCTGCTGGCCTGCTTCTCCAACTAACCCTTCAGCTTAATAATCACCCGTTAGTTGGCTTTAGCCGTGGGGTAAAGATGATTATGCTATGGTCAAGAAGTGCAGGGCGGTAAAAAAAAAAAAAAAAAAAACTTTGTCACTGTGTGATTCTCTGCTCTCTGATTCTGTCTCTCCTTCTTCTTCTCTCTGCAGTTGTCTCAATGTGTCTTCCAGCCCTTTAGCAGACAGTCTGACAAGGTCTGTCCCACTGGCCAACCATTCAGCACTCATCATGCGCATCATTTCCTCTCATCATTCCCCCTGGTGTGCTTCTTCCATCTCCTCTGGCCCACTCACTCACCATCAAACACTCTAGATATATACGCTTTTATTTGTGCGGAAAGTGTGTGTGTGTGTGTGTGTTTGTGCCTCGGCGGTGATGTAGTGAGAAGGAACAATATTGTTCTGAGTGTGGGTTTTTGTTTGATGGATTGTGGTGTCAATTTGAAGCAAGAAATCTACAGTGTCATCTTTTTATATCACAAGTGTTTTTCTTTGTTCTCGCACAAATCATATCGAAAGCAACAAGTACAGCGGGGGAAACGGGTATTGAACAAGTATTGACATTGTCAGCTTTTTCCTGAGGAAATACACCCTAAATGGACACTTTATTAGGTACACAATTGCTCGCTAGACATGAAGACGGCAAAATAAGGATTTGAACATGAAATTGTTGGTGTCATCAAGGCATCAGCTAACAGCTTTTGGTGCGAAAAAGAGAAAATATTCAGTGAGCTGTTGTGTAAATGGGGTTGGAGGATAATGATAAATCCCCTGCTCCATTTTCCCCTCATTCTTGAACAAACCAACAGATGCTTAACATCTTCCACTTGGAGCAGGACCTTGTTACTGACATGGAAATTGCTCTCTACTCATTTCTGGCTCAAGATCGCCGGGGTGTCCGTAGTGATGTGAACGCTGCACTGGTCTGTCGCGGTGAGAAGAGAGCTGAGTTGAAAGGTGAATCTCTCAACTTGGTAGTCAGTCTATGTCCCCTATCTGCACCTATTGGTCACGAATTCTGGGTAGGGTCTGAAAAAGCGAGATCACGGATTGCAGAGGAAAAATTTAGTTTCCTTCACAAAGTGTCTGGACTCAACATGAGAGATGAGGAGAATAGTTCGATCATGTGGGAGGGCCTCAGATGACCCCGGTTTTCATGGTCTTTCCCATGAAAACCAAGGTTTTATTAATCCCCAAAACTCACCTGGTTAGATAAAAAATGAAATACAGATACCTCCAAACAACCAAGTTTCTGTGCCATCAGCATGTATCATGTTTTTGCTTATTTCTGCTGTGTACTTATTTATTTTATTCCACTTTATGTTCTGGCTGATTTGTTTTGGTTAATTTATGTATGAAGAATTTTTGGTTTGTTAAAAATATCTGCTCACATCAATAGTCTGAGTATTCACTGGGAAAACCATCAATTCATTCAGTGCCTGTTTTCTCTGTTTTTTGTTTTTTCTCATCATTGAGGTGTTCTTTATCATCTGCTGTCAAACAATATCAAAGTGAGAGCATCGGGCAAACATGATTTAGTGCCGTCTCAGCTGCTCAGTTGAGTGCCGTTATTTGTTAGTCCAATTTCTTTGGGTAAAGGTGGATAACTTTCATCATGTCCTTAAGACTTCCACTCAGTTTCTTAGCGGATGGTATCGAATGGAAGATTCTGCATCCATATATTATTCTCGTATTTTACAAAAATTTATCTTTTTTTTTTTCTGTTGCTTTCGTCAAACATTTATTGCGAATGAGATTCAGCAGTGCCTTGGCCTACTTTCCAAAACCATCAAGGAGCAAATAATCAGCCCTGGCTAAGGATTTGCTTGGCAGTCTTTCAAACATGGATTCTTGTGAAGCATCTTTCTGTGCAAGTAATGGGTTTCACTGAGAGACTTTCTGAGTGTGTCTGCTGGGTTTTTTTGTTCAGCTAACAGGGCAAATTTTGAGCCCTCTACTGCCATCTAGAGCACAAAAGCTGCTGTTCATCAGGGATCAGGCTGCCTTTGAGCAAAGCTGCTATTACTTTGTTTTTGTGGGAAAATTGTCATAATTCAAATCTTAATGGTTTGGCTATTTATTCCATATTTGTTACACCTCAATAGATCATTTCTGTAGTGTTTTGTGCTTTCTTTCCTTTTTTGATAATCTCCCCCATACAATGCCGAGGAAGTGCCAGAAATTGCCTGTTTGTTGTTCAGCGAGTAGGAGGATATTTCTTATTATTGTACAAGTAACCTCAACTGCACCCACGCCTGGCCTTTTGTCGAGGCCATACCTCATTAGAGAATTAAAACATTTTTATTGTTGCTTTTTAATCCAACATTAGTGGTTCCAAAATCTTCTTTATGGGAATAACCTCCTCAGTGAATACCAGGTATTTTAAAAACCGGTGCAAAAGGGCTTTTTTCAGTTTGCTGTGTTATGCTATAAAAGCAGCAGCAACACAAACATTCATATTCATCGGCACCGCGTGATTGGCTGAAGGAGGGCTGGATTTAGGAGGAAGTTGGTTCCTGGTCGAGAGCCAATTTTAGTGCCTCCTACACAAGTTTCTTTCTGTGCATGCCAACTACAGTAGATTGATAGTTAGATATATGTTACCTTCAAGATTTTTAGGTCTCATCCCTGAAAAATGCTATGTTTTTATTTTTCCTATGTTTTTATTTTTTAAATAATTCCTTATAAACATAACTATATGTCCAAGGAATGTTTTTATCCATATGTAAAACTCTCCATTAACTGAAAAACTAAGCCAGCTGAAGCTCTTGCTAAAGTCATACTCACGTTTGAATGCTATAGATGCCCTTATATATTTCATTTTTACACAGAAGTTACATTGTCCAAGTCTGAAATCAGAAAATAAGACTAAAACTACAGCCTGCTTTCACACCAGCTCTGACCTCAAAATCCAATATGGCTGCCTTTCGTCTCAAACTTTGTTAAAAATGCAGACAATGTTGGTAGCTTGTTCCCTGAATACAACAGTTAACAGGTTTTCTGGCGTGGCTCCCTTCCCAAATAGATTCTTAGGTTAGAATACCCCTTCAATAGCCCAGTAGCTGGACATGCAAATGAACAACTGAAAACTCATGGATTGGTTAAGACACTTCCTTGGTTCCTAAACTGACCTTGTTCCCACATCCCAGACATTTTCATCTCGGAGGTAAATGAAACACAACTGTTCCTGGACACTGAAGTGTCCTCTAAATTTTCTTACCAACACTTCTGAAAAGTTCATGATAGTACAAAAATCACTGTTGTTGAACTTTTTTTTTTTTTTTTTTTGCTTTTGGTGCTCAGTAGGCCTACAACAAAATCAACTTGTTAGTATTTACCTTTGAAATAATAATACCAGTAAAGTTACACCAAGCTCCACCAGCAGTATTTGTTTAACAGTTTGAATCTGCTTCTTTCTCTTCTTTTGATTTCTTCCCTTTTTTGCTATAAATCTTCCTTCCTTTGTAGTCTGCACTACACTTCTGCGACTTGATTCAAGATTTCCCAGCCACTCATTGCTGATTATGTGCCCTGATGATTTTTTCCCATAGCCATTTTCATCTAGTGTTAATTAAACCTTTCATCGGACAAAGACACGAGCCATTATGGTCTCTGTATTTCAGAGAATAGATTGAAAAATGACGAATGCCTTATGCTGACCTTTCCCCGGTCTCTGCCTGCTGGCAAGGCAACGGAAAGCATATTTAGCAGCATATTTATCTCATCCAAAGCACACCTCAGACTTAATCCTAATGGCCTTTTCATTATCCCTCTAATTAAACGGTGCAATGAGAGTTAAACTGTCTCTCAGCTGCCTTTGAAGAGTGGCCCTAATGTCAAACCCTGTCCATACATGTTAATCTGGGATAGTTAAACCCACATTAAAACACAAAGTGTGGTCATCAATCATTTGTGTTTCTCCTGAGTGTACGCTTCTGTAATTGTCTTAAAAAGTAAATAACAGTAAAAGGAGCATGGCTCATATTTATCGCTCTGTCACGTTTGGGTCATTAGTAAAGACAGAAGTTCCCAGCAGTCACTAAATAAATACAGTGTTGTTTGATGCATGTGGAACTCGGTGTGTAATGCAGCATTGTGTAGTCCTACTTTAAAACGTGACACCAAGACAAAAGAGAAAGCTTTCACTAAACTCTGCTGCTTGGGAACATTAAGGTTTCTCATACAGTTGCAGCGGAGAATAAAAGGTGAAATGAACCAAAACTTTGTCAGAGTACACATTTTTCAACAGCAATAAGTTGTAGCTCTCTCTGCAATTAACTGAATTACTCACCTGAAATGTTGTGAAGCTGAATGTAAACATCACTGGTACTGGAGAAAAATCAGCCGGCGTCCAAATAATTACTTACTCCATCCAGTCTGACCAAAGCCGTACATGGTCAAAGGGCGATGGAGAATCTGAAGAGTCTCCATTGACAAAAGGTTACTTTCCAAACAGCTTGCATTCAGGTACAGCTGGGACACAAGGTTTTCCTAAATTTTTAAATAACTCCAAAGTCATTTAAGGATATTTTATTCTCAGATATGGGGACAGTATTATTTATAAAATTCTAATCAACATTTAATGTTTTCAAGTTATTATGTTGTTGTTTTTCATCTAAGAAAAAGGCCAAAAAATCCTTGTCTGAATGCTGCAACCATGTGAAATGGTACCAATATTTTTGTCACGATTGGTTGTATAAATAATTTATCAACATGTGTCCTTTCTCCCCTGCTGCTTAAATCTTTTCAAATGAAAGGTTACCTCAATTCAAAGAGTCGAACGAGAGATGCCAATAGTTGCAGAAGGTGCTATATTTGTCAACAAAGTGAAATAGATTTCGCATTAAAATATACCTTGGTTTGAGCTGTTAACATGTTTAATATGACTCCAAAATGACCACTTAACAGCGTTGAGTGTTGAGGCAGCCTCCTTAATATGTTTCTTACAAACCATCTAGGAAGCAAAGATGTGCAGACTTTTCCACATTAATTAGATAAATCTACACATTTGTCACTTCAATCAAACTTCTTGGGTATTCATTCAGCCATGAAACATAATCGCTGTAAATTATTTTCATTTCATGAATAATGGGAAGTAATCAAAATCACTTCATAATCAACCCCAAGAGAAATGATTTTCTTTGCTGCCACTCAAGTAATTTGTGGGGATGCAAAACAGGAGTTTGTGAGATGGCCAGTAGATGGCAGTCTCTGCTCATGCTGCCGTGTCTCAGTGGTAGCCGCAGCCTCACTATGCCTGGTGATAATAGGATAATAGGCCCTCACTAGCCTGGAGACGTTTAGCTGATAAATATCTTTGGGGAGTCTCTGAAGTGCTCGGTGCAGCTAGATTAGCCACAGGAAAAAGGCTGAAGTTCCATTTCCACTCGAGTAAAATGAAATGAA
The DNA here is from genome assembly GCF_001443285.1 of Poecilia latipinna. Lineage (NCBI taxonomy): Eukaryota > Metazoa > Chordata > Actinopteri > Cyprinodontiformes > Poeciliidae > Poecilia > Poecilia latipinna. Next base: position 399,164 of record NW_015112756.1, on the reverse strand, counting down.
AAGCCTCGGGGATTTGACTGTGACCCTCTCAGCCCTCACTCCCACTGAGTGATTACTGAAATGTAAGAGGCTAGAGGGCATAGACCACTATTAACAATATTGGGCTGTGCAGCACCGCAGAAATGAAAATCTGATGAGAAAATGTGAATTATTTTCTAATTAACATACAAGCAAATTCTTAATTACCTTCAAATAAATTGCATGTGTTCTTGCAAGAGAGAGCGAGAAACACAATCCACCTTTGTTTTGTACAGTATCATAAAAGGCTAAATGCCAGTGTTGTTGTTTTTAGCATTTAGTGAACAGGAATTCCTTTGGTTCACTTTAGACCTGTATGCATTTTATTGGCTTGTGTGGGATTTGGGCAGGAAACCAGAGCTAATGCCCCCTCTCCCACTTCAAACGGATGCCAGGCACCCTTAAATGTCATGGGGTGGTTAGAGAGTTGAAGAAGGTGGGAGGGTAAGGGGGTGGAGGAGTAGGGGGCTGAAGAGTGAGAAGCTGTGGCTCACAGGACAAAAGGGAGAAATCCAGCCACACCGGACTCCGTTTTGAGCTTATCAGTGTGCACTGGATGTAACTTTACTGAACCCACTAAGCCAAACCAGATGCAGGTTGCTTCGTGCCACTGTGTGTCAGGTACAGAGCTATAGGTCAACCTGAGGCACTTTGCTGGTATGGGAAGATGCCGCTGCATGCCGCTCAAACCTACTGCAGATGTTCCTGATGAGCAAACAGAAGAGCACTGGTGCTCTGCGGTTCATCCTCTGTCACTTAAAGTAGTGGCTCCCAAATCTTTCAGCTTCTGACCCACAAAATAACTGTGGAAGAGATTCATGACGCTGACTGTCTGTTGAGGATATAAGTATTTATACTAGACAAGGGTGCAGTAACAAAAACACAAGCCAATGTAGGCTGTGTGCAAGTTGTTACTCTTCCAGTAAAAATAAATAATTGCCATTATTCCATGAATCTTTTTTTTTTTTCCATGTAGTTCGATTTATGTAGCGGATGTTAAGACCTCACACATGGTTGTTTTCAACCCTGGTTAAAATACTGAAATTGGTTCTGGGAATTATTAACTTACTGATGGTTTTCTGAGGTGACTTTCTGTTTAAATGTTAAGAGTTTATCTTCAATGCAGTTGGTGCATCTTCTCTCCATATAAATTCAAATTAGTAGCAGACTAGCCAGCAGCTCTATAGGTAGGGCCTCTATAAAATCTGTTGTATTATTTTCCATCAGTTTTCTCCCCAAATTACTCTTTTTCTGTTTTTTTTTTTATTTTATTTTGTTTTTGTTGCTGTTCTGAGTTCCACGTTTTCCCAGCCCGTTAAAAGCCAGCTTCCTGTTCTACGCTTTGCGTCGTACAGGGGATCTGGTCCCACAGCTATAAAGAAATGATTACCTGCTTGAGGCACGGACTCTGTTGAAGTTTTAAGCAATTGGATTTGATTTTATCCCCTTGCTAATGTTCGGCCATGATGTCTGTAATGCACCAACTCAATCGTAGAGGAAGCCTTGTTATAAAGCTTACAGCGTGTGCTGTAGACAATCATCACCTACACTGCAATAGAAAAGCATTTAAAGGTCTTCAACTTTTCTCTTGCTCCGACTTTAATTGCTCAATATTTGGAAGCATGGCCAACATGGACTCAATGACTTTGTTCACTTGTCATTGCCAAACTACAATCATAGGTAAATTGCACTTCTACAACAGCGCAGAAATCAACGTGATTGTTCACAATTCCTCCTTGATATGTATCTGTAGCATCTTTTCATTTTCTGATGGACGTTGGTGTTCCAGTGACTTCCTTTCATCATGGCGGATTGTTTTTTCTGTGTGGAGAGGTGAGCTGAGCTCCACCTTAACAGGTAACAATGGGTACCTGGCAAGGTAGTTTCTGGTCTGCAGAAACTACTAAAGAGTGCTTGCTTGCAGATATCTGCGAATTCTATGAGACTGTTGTGAATTTCATTTCCTTAATTAAATTCTGCTAGTCTGTCCGTGTTTCGTCCTTATGGTTTTACCAAGGCCCACTGGTGACTCAGATGGCGAGATCAGTGTCAGTAATATATTGCTTAATGTAGACTTGGTTTTATTATGTATGAAACCATTTTATATGATACTCTTGACATGTCCCGTTTTCAGTACGAGTTTTAATCAGGACGATTATTGGTGGCTTACCGCCTCCAACTTCCATTTCTCCTGTAAATAATCAACAGCTAGCTGCTAGCTCGAGTACTCAGAGATACAATAAATGAAGATCCCAGGAGACCCATCTACTAAGGGTCAGATATTAACTGGTTTTAACATTTTAACAGAACCTCATTTCAAAAATCGTAAACTAACCTTTAATGTCTTGAATGAGATATTTGGGTTTCAACGTGTCCAGTTAAATCCTCACCAGATGGATTTCTTGTGCTTATTAGATTGACAACATGCAATAGTTTTATAGCAGGAATATCAAAGTCTGCGAGTATGTGTTCAGAGGGTTGTGTCGGTCACTGGGAGTCCCTCCGTCTCTTTCTAGTCTTGCCAGAATGAGTGTTTATAGGATTTTAGTCTCATTTTCTCCAGCGTTAATTTGTTTCCATGAAGGTAGCCATGACACATTCTTTCCTTCTCCTCAGCCTTTGTGTGGCTTTATTTTATAGAGTTGGGAATTTCTCTCCATGTCTCTTTGCGCTGAATAGAAGACCAGACTACCTCAGCTGCTTTCACGCTGCTATTTTGACTCTGAGCATGATCATCAATAATTTCTTCCCCTTCTCTTCCTTCCCACAGCGTCTCGCGTCCAAGCCCTGGCATTGAACTGTTGCCGTTTTTAAGTACACTTTTCATTGTATTGTTAAACATCCTGAGGTTTGTTATTATGGTTCGTCTGTGTGAGTGGATAGACAAACATGTTGCAACGTGGAGGAATTCAATTTCCCATGCCTGTAAAGAAGTCTCACATTTCCAGTTTTGCCAGCATGGTACTCCTCCCTCCCTGTGGCTCAGTTTGGCAAGCAGCAAATGCCACCTCTGTCATCATCGGGATTATACGGAGCTCATTTGGCTTTGATTAGAAAACCATTAAAACACAAACGTGTTGGTGACTGACCTGTGACCTTTCTCATCATGGGACAAGCAAAACCAGTTCCTCACTTTTCCTCTCAGGCTCTTTGGACCCCTCGGGGTCTGGGTCAGGGTTTGGTAGTGTTTGTGCTGTCTTTCTGTCAGACATGCATGATCCACTGCCACTTAGTAAGAGCAGGAAGAAAGGGGGCTGATAAATGGGCTACTTCCGGCCCCAAGGGTTTGTTCATGCAATGCAGTGGATTACGTTACGGCTTGCCAACAAAGACCCAACCTCCTTTCATTTAAGAAACACTCTGCTGTGAACAGTATTCGGGAGGATCTAAAGTGTCAAGTTGGCAAGGTGAAAGCTTGCAGAAAGCCTAAGTGTGCTAATCAAGTCGGACTCTTCTTGCAGTCTGTTTGGAAATCGTTGTCCAGAATGCAAGACAGTTTTGTGTCAATATTTACTTTTTTTATTTCCAGCCATTAGTGATGATCCAATCAAAGACAAAGATTGCTGTCCATTCTTCTTTGGAAAATAGTACAACCTCAACCACACTGGATGAAAACATCTATTTGCAATTCTAGTCACAGATTCTCAGTTGGATTTAAATCTTGGCTTTGACTAGGCCATTCTAACTCACAAATATACTTTGGCCAATTCATTCAGAACTGGTCAAAGGCAAATGCGAATTAAGCAGCTCCTTAGGGGCCCAACACCATTAGGCCCCCAAACACATCATTTGATTTTGTTTTGTAGTGACAGATTGCACGTTTGGCTCATTTTAGACACCAATTTTAAAATCAAAAGATATTAAACTTGCTAATTTGTTTACTGTAAATTTGGTGTTTGTCTGCAGATGTTACTTTCTAATAGTTAAATTAATATGCCACGCTTGCATACCTCTCTGCATTTCAATTAGAGCAGCTTTGCTTGTTTGCTACTCTTGAAAAGTTAGAATCAAAACACTGGTATGATGTAAGCTATTTACAAATGACACTGATAGTAATAAGTATGTTACACAAATAGTGTAGCCTAGGTATGATAAAGTATCTGATTTTGACATTTTATGTGGGCCCGTCCCAGTCTAGCTACATGCTTAGAGTCTTGTAAAAGAGGGGAGAACAAAAATACCGGCCACCCTAAGCAGATTTTTGCTTGTGAAATATTTTGGAAATCCTTCATCATTTTTCTTCTACTTCATAATATACACCTGTTTGGCCAATCATATAAAATCCCAATAAAATACATCAAGGATTTGTAGGTCTAGCATGACAAGATGTGGAAATGTTCAAGTGGTATGACTACTTTTCCGATGCTCTGTAAGCCCACTGTTAGATGGCCACAATCTTTCTCTGTGGTGCGGTTTCTGTAGTTACTTCATCCCTTTGAGGCCAGAGTGTTTGGACGTGATCTGGACTTATGTCCGGTTGCTTGAGACAAGTAGAGACCAGAGTAGGTGGAGGCTGGCGAAGAACAACAATCTGGACACACGGTCCGAGACGCAGCAGATCGTTCAGCTCTTCCAGGGTGGCGCTGACCACCGGCACCCCATTCACTTCCACGAGTCTGTGAGGACAAAGTGGTAGGTAATAAGTGATTAACAAATATTGAAGAATATGTATTTTACAGTAAGCTTGATAATAATTTCTGGCATTCATAAACAAACAGGATTTACATTAGGATAGATGGCCTGCAGGTTTTTATTCGCTTGTAAAAAAAAAAAAAAAATACAACAAAAGACTGTTTTCGACTCCGTTGGTTCTTTATTTTCTCTGTAGTCACGGATCTTTCCATGGCCAAACTGTTTCTACGAGCAAAAACAACACCACTGAGAGTATGTGAAATTGTGTCTCTAACAGCTTTGTTTCTCTAACAATACACTGACTATAATTCCTTAATTGCTTAAATGCATGACATATTTGTATCTGCTCATTTTCTCTCTCTTCTGCATCCAAGTATTACATGACTCTGTTGCTTGTTTTGGGGCTATTATTTAATGAGTCTCCATAGCTACTGAGCATAAAAAAATGCACCAATGAAAGAAATGAGTAAGATCTGCTTTCACTTGCTAGGGGGGGATCAGTGAACACACTTTAGTCAACAATCCTAAATGATCTGCCCAGGGTGGTTTTGTTAGTGCACCTTTCTTACCTGTCCCCCACACACAGGTGGGAGTTGTCCACCTTCACCACCACCAGTCCTCTGTCATCTCTGTGGCAGCATGTGAAGCCATAATGCCCATCAGAAAGCTGCTTCTCTTGCACGACCATCAACATGGCTGGAGACTGAGGCGTCACAAGCTGGCTCAAGCTGCCTAAAGCTGAAGTCTGTTTTTGAGCTTTCTCCTGTAATAACATGAAACAAAAACTCAAACAATGCAGTATTTTTTTTTAAAGAAAATAAAAGTCTGACTAGTGTAGCATTTAGATTTGTCCCACTTGATTCAATGCTTTGTAGGGTCACCTAGCTGTTAGTCTGTATCCATGAAGACTACACAGTGAACCCTCGGTATTCATGGGAATTAGGGACCACAAAGCTGAAATCTGTTAATATTTGAGAAACTCATAATAGGTTATAGCTGCCTGTATTTGCTGTTGAAAAACCAAATATACCTTAAAACACAGTGGAAATAGTATTTTAAGCTAATTTCCACAGTCTTCCTTATCGCCCCTCTTGGGGTTACAACCAATAATCGTCAAGGAAAATGACAGTTCTAGATAAGCTGCTTTGCAAACACCAGCCAGTAGCATTTCAAGTAGTGTCACACCCAGGTTTCAGTTTTCTAAGCTGGCTTTTCTTTCAAATATTTTAGATAAGCTCTACAAAATATCCATTAACAGACACACTTTCTGCGAATAGCTTAGCATTATGCTCCACAGAAAATTTTGCGATTTCTGAACTGGGAATAGTCAACTGTGTTTTCTAGCATGAGTTTTGGTCGCTCCTAGGTGTGGTGCATTTACTATTTGGAAAATGTGTGGATTCTATACTTTCTGACTGGCTGGTCATTGGTCAGGGATGATCATGCTAAATATTTCCAATTCTCCCCACAAGCAGATTTCTTGATGCATTCAATGGCTGCAAAAGTGCAGCATGATTTATCATTATGCTTTTTTGTATATTTTTACGTTCCCACAGGAAACCTTTGCACACATTCAAAACAAACATGTCCATCGAGCTTAGATAATGCAGTTGCATAACTAATTAATTTTTAATGTCATGTTAGGTCTCAATTCAAAGCATAATTCACCATTGGTGATTGATGAACTATGACTTCTTTTGTTCTCTAAACTGCCTGTCAAACTTGTTATGTGCCACTGAGTTATAAAAATAACCCGGATATCGCCTCCTTTAAAGTTACACACACCACTACAGTACAAGAAAGTTCCCAAGAGATAAATACTGAGTCTGCGTCAAAGTCAGTCGACCACCAAGATATAATGATTAGCTCTAAAAGAGATCACGCCGCAAGAAGCTTGCAGGAATCAGAAATAACTTGTGAGTCTGACCACTGAATTCCAACGGGCCCTTTATCCAGCCTCTTGGCATACTTCTCTCTCCCCCCACACGGCGTGTGAATGCCTTGCAGCAATAGCTGCCGCCTCGCAAGGGTCAGGGGTCAAAGCTAAAGCTTCTCTCTCTCTAGACAAGTGGGCCAGACAGGATATATCAACGGAAACGCAGGCAAAGCCCCTCGACGAAACTCTAATATGTATTTTTTCCCTTCCAGTTTGTTCAGTTCTGGTCATATTTTAAGAACCTGAGGACTTTTCGTTTCATATTCTTCTTGTTTATCCGGAACTTTGAATGAAATCCCCGCCTGCCTGAGGCAGACATGCGGTACTATTCCACAAAACTAATGCGGAGTAAGTGAGAACATCAGGAATTATTCAGTGAAGATAATGAAACGGTGAGAAATAATCTAACAGGAGTGCAGTGAGATTAAAATTGAAGATGCTCTTTCTGTTGGTTTTTTGGGGGGGAATTTCCTTTTTGCACGTAGAGGACTTAGGTGCTAGGGAGGGATGAACCAATAATTTTCCAGCTTTCTTCTCTCCCACTATCCATCTGAAGTTTTAAAACCATTAAAGCTAAACGGATTATTTAAAGTCACTTCCCTCATTTGATGTTCTCACCCTTCACCCCTCGATCTGTGTCTCTGTTTTCCTCTGCTTCCCCCTTTTCCTCCTTCCCTCTCAGCTGCTTTATTGATGCTCTCCAGTCACAGGCGATCCTGGTGATTAGACGGCCGATGATGAAATATTTCCTTATTGTTTGAAATTTGGGGCAGCCTACGAGGAGCAAACACTGGGCGGTCTGTTCCTTATTTGAACAGCAGCTCTATCAGTTCCCAGACTGCTCCTTGGCTCTGACCTGTGTGTTAACTCTGATTAGGTCATATGATAAACATTAGTGCTGCTGCTTTTCCCACAAACTCAGCACCTAAAAAAGTGTGGCCTGGGGGCGGCAATGTGACACGGGGCACCTTTCAAAGCTGAAACCGCGTGTGTCCTTTCATGGCATCTCGTTAGGGCTTCACCGACGAGATAAAAGAGCCACATTAAAAAAGAAGGGGAGCTCCACTGGGGGATAGATGCAGATAGTTTTACACATACTGGCCCATTTCTCCATTTCACTCTCCCAGTAGCTTTTGTCACATGCATTCCTTTGTTGGTATGGTCACAGGCTCTCGAATGTCAGCGCTAAACATCCTTTTCTAAGTAAACACTGCCAGTTTGTCTAAATGACTTGCTCTGTCCGCTTGTTCATCCTCTTTTAAGCAACTCTTCCTTTTTAAAGGGCGTTCATTCTTGTTGCTCACAATAGCTGAATTCATTTCCGTGACCAAAAGCGCTTAGACTTCAAGCAAAAGTTGCTAATCAATAATAATGCATACAGAGCACACCAAACGTGAACATCAGTGCATAATGCAAAAAAGTCAAAAAAGTGTCTAGGAGGAGAGATACTGTCTGCCTGTCACTCACCGGGTTGACGAGTGACGGGCAACACCATGATGATGAGTGACCGCTTGGACAAATTTTTTTAATTCAAAACATTAAATTCCTTGAAACATTCTGGGTCAGTGCTGTAGTTTCTGCAGTGATTGTGGAAGACCAATTTTTATTATCAGTCCTAATTTTACTTATGATGATTTTTTTTAACTCTTTCTCACATGCTGTTTTTATTTTAATTATGTAAAGCACTTTGAAATGCCTTGCTGCTGAAATGTGCTATACAAATAAAATTTGATTGATTGATTGATGGTTGCACTACAATGATGTGCTCACAAACAACACATTTGGTTAACTCAACTGTCTGGCTGTCAACTTCCTGGTTTTAGCCATCTCCTGTAGCTGCTCTTGTCTCCTTAAATCCAAAATAAATGTTTAACAATCCAGTTCAGAATGTACTTTCAGTAGAGACACTGTTTTGTTAGGTGAGAAGAAATCATTCTCTTTTTTTTGTTTTACTTCTCAAGAGATTATTCAAGTTTCCTGTATCATTGCACTCACCGTATTCTGCCTCTGTCAGTCTAATAAGCTTTCCATTTAACATATTCTCATTATAAAGGTGATTTGTATTAATACTTCTCTGTAGCCATATAAGGTAAAAGCCATTACAGATGCCATCTATGGCAGAGCCTTTTGCATTCAGTGGGCATGACTCAAAAGGCTCATTTGGTTTCAGAAATGTGAATTTTAAAATTATCCACTTTGCAAACAAAAGGTTGCTTGTGATTTATTAATATTACATATTCTGAGGATTTTCAAGTTTTGTGACACTGAAACACAATGTTTTATGCTCGTTAATGCACCATTGTGTTTTGTCAAATCAGCAATAGTTTTGATTGGAGGATTATCTTCTCAAATAGCTGTGACCACCTTGTCTTACTGGGCTAATCTATTTAAGAGTTAAATATCTTTGTATACAAATAAATCTTAGCATGTCGCTGCAAACTGATTTATGCATCAGAACTGGAATGTCTGAAAGAAAAAAAGGCCAGTCACACAAGTTTCTTTGAAATGGTTAAGAATAGCTCAAAAAGCACCATATTCTGCAAAAAAACACCAAATTTGACTCTGCTATTTTCTGTGCTGAAATCATTTTATTATTCCATACCAAACATGCCTCTCCCAGTATCTGCAGTTGTTTTGGTGCACATATCAGTTTCTCAGTGTTTATTTTTGGAAATGAAAACATTCTCAGTCTCAGACGGTACAGCTTTCCCACATATTGGTGCAACTGTCATTCACACGCTGTTGATTAAACTCAACTGACTCAACTCCAGCGCTCTTTAAATCTGCAAATTAAACTCTGCAATGATGCAAGCATTCAATGAAAGAACACTCATTTTTTCTGCTGTACCTTCCTGGCGCTTCCTTGCCAGGCATTTAAGAGATGAGTAGCTTGTCGATTGAGATGTACAATGGTAATTTCTTCCTTAAACACTTGGCAGTTCAGCTTAATCTTTTCCAGCAGATGAACCTCCAGCTGTCTAAATGAAAAGAGACCACATTTCAGAGACTGTGACAGACATATATACATGTAGTCACATGCAATTAGCAAAATTAGTTGTTACAAGTAACATTTTATACTATCATTAGAGTTCTATGGGATTTTTTTTTTTTTGTCAGAGTTGAAGAAGTATAGTAGACAGCTCAGTCTCCATGAAAAATCAGTGAATCTCTGGGCCCAGTGTTTTTCAAAATACAACAATGCAGTAACTTTGAGGTCTCTTATAGCAAGGACTCTGCAACACCAGTCCTCCAGTGCCCCTGTTTTGCAACTTTTTAATGTACTGTTGCTCCAACACACCAGAATTATCTCCTTGGCATGTCGGCAAGTTTTGCAAAAACCTGGTCATTAGCCATTCATTTTATTCTTAGTCTGTTGGAACAGGGATGCACTCAAAGGTTGCAGAGCAGTGGCACTCGAGGACTGTAGTAACAGACCCCTGCTTTAGAGCACAGGTGTTCCGCTCTAGTCCTTAAGAGCTGGCTTCCTCCCAGCTTTAGATAAGTTTCTGCTTGCAGCACTGGTTTTAACAGTGCTGGTTTTAAAGCTCCAACTATTTCCTCAGCATGTCATAAAGTTCTGCAGCGACCTCCTAATGAATCATTATTTGATAAAAGTGTGTTGGACCATGGGAAAAAAATACTACTCACCCTTGAGCACTGATTTTGGACACCGCTATAGAAGAATGATGATATGACGCAATTCCTCTCTGGTACTCTCTCAACCATCGTAAGAAGAAAAATCCTCACTAACTCTTTTATTTTTTTAATGACATGACTATCTCTTGTGATGTAAGTAAACAAAAGGTGAAGAGTGTTAATGTTCCACCTCGTTCGTTAAAATTAAAGGTGTTATTCCCTGACTGTAACATTTTAAAGTGCAAAGTGTCATCACTTGAAGAGGGAAGAGTCCATCCAGTCTCTCTCCATTGCGAGGCTAGACCACCTCCACAAAGACACTTCACCTACTTGTTTTTATGAGCAGCTGAGTTGTTAATGTTGTCTCTGAGGATCTGCAGCCTCTGCCTCTTCTCCAGCAGTTGGCTGTTTACCATCTCCAGCCTCTGTTTCAGCTCAGCAGAACCCAACCTGCCCACATTCGCATCTGGGTCCATATTCTTTATCTCTGAGCAAAACGCTACCAGGCCGTGGTGAAGCTCCTGGACCTTGGGGAGTCAAAGGGATAAAATTGATTATAATTCTTACTATGAATTGAACAGGGCTTTTTGATTTTTACAACAGACCTGAAGGATGACATTCTGCAGCGAGTCCACCTGCTGCTTTAGCTCCCGGATCCTCTCCTCTTTACCTGGCTGGTTCACCTGGGCATTTTTGTTGACGTCGCCTTTTTCACCGTTCATATCCGGACTAGGTCCCGATGCAGAATTCGTTTGTTTGTCCTATTACGTAAAATCAAACAGAACGTTTGTTAGCGTGCACACTGTAAAATCTGTAAATACCGTGTCAAAGTTCATTACCGCTTTACACAGATGCAGCTCCAGCTGCTCGTTCTCTAATGGTGTCTTCAATAAAGCTCCTATCTGCTGATCCAGGGACAACTCCTCTAGGGAATCTGAGGAAATAAAACACAAAATCATATTAATACCCTCTTCATATAAAACCTCTGTATGCTATCGCAAACTATATGGGGATATTGCTGATTATCTGAGCACCTTGCTTCTCTTTTAGTGTGAATAGAGTCTTATTGTCCATCAGTCCCAGCATTTTCATGCACGAATCCATGATTTTTCCCACTGTTGTTTCCTTTGGGGTCCTCAGATGAACTATCCGTTCTGATGCTGCAACATTTGCATCAAAATTAAGTCATTTAAAACACATTTAAAAATCATTTTAAAAATCTACCTAAGAAGCTCAAATCTACACTGCAGACATTAACATACAGAGTCTTGCAAAAGTATTCACACCCCTATAACTTTTTTTTTATATTTGGTGACATTACAAACAAACTGTGATTATGTGGAATTTTATTAACTATATCAGCACAAATTAGTGTGAGTAATTATGACGTAAAAGAAATCCAACAATCAAATTGAACACATGGTTTACTATATTTATCTCAGTCAGATATCTGAAAAGTGTGGTGCTCATCTTTTTCCAGTTTCTCAGGGACGTCTTGTGTGTAGATTTGCACGTAAAGAGACCTCTTTACAAAATAGCTCAAGTTTAGTCAGATTATGTGGCACTTGTCTTCCTACATATTCTCATTAGGCTTTGAACCTGGACTTTGACTGGTCCATCCTATTGCAACTCTGACTGCATGTTTAGGTTTATTGTTTTGCTAAAAGATGAACTTCTACCACAGCCCAGAAAAGAAGGGTTTTTTTTGGGGGGGGAGGGGTTTTTTTGTCCTTCATTTCTATTCACCTTCCCATCAAACTCCACCAGTTACCTTTCTTTGTTGTAGAAAACTCATCCCCATATTATTTTTGCCATTATTCCGGTGTTCTGTGAGATGTGCTGGGTATTTAAGGTTATCCACAACTTTATCTCTGACCTTTCTGGTGTCACTTGGTTTTCATGATACTGTTTGTTCTTTAATGTTCATTAATACTGAGATTTAATTAATTTCAAATGGAGTAGCAATGCTGTAATTAGATGATGACTGATGGAAGTTGGCTGCATCATATTATTTAAAAATAATGCATTTCTTAAATCAAAAAGAAATCAATTAAAAAGTGAATTAAATACTTTGAAGATTGTCATTTGTCAAGATGGGGGGGAAAAGGCATGGGGTAATGACACTTTGCAAGCCTTTTTATTGTCTCTGCTTCAGGGAATAAGTGATAATTTACTATTTAAGTTTGTGTGACTGTGTTGACTCACCGTTAATTGTGATCTCTATCATCTGAGAACCCCTTGGTGCCATGAGGTTTTGGCTCCTGTTCCTATTGTCAAGCAAGATCATGAGAATAAAAACAACACTTGCTTTTTCCTTTAGTCGTATTTTGTTTTCACTGCGGTGCGCGTTTTTGGCAGTACTTCAGGGAACAGCACCAGCAGAAACTAATTAAAATATCTGTAGCATGTTCCTAATAGGGTTCTCTCTTTTGTACTCTGTAGCTTGTAGCAATAGAATGCAGCAGAGGTATCAGCCTGAAGGCCTCTGATACCGATGTTATTACACGTAATGTTTTCCTTCTAATAACCCAGTAGCTACAGACCTGCTGCAAGTATGTTTTTTTTTTTTTTTTATGTGCAAGGTTTAAAGAGTATATGACCTTTACCTGAACTTAAAAGAACGCCGATTCATACTCAGGCAGCTTACATGGGGAGAGGATGTGGACCTGCTCATGGATGCCGAATCTGTAGTGGACGTTTCCGTCTTACTTGGCTCTAAAGTCTCTGGGTAAAAAGGAAACATCAAGCAAACATGTATTTATTTTATTTTGTCAAGTTTAAAACCTTCTTTACAACTTTAAAGCCCGGATGTCCCAGTCGAGGCATTTTTTTTTAATGATTAGGATCGTACATCCTTACTAAACTCAACTCCCGGTTGTTGGAGTAATGCCTGTAATTTTATGTCAGCCAACCATAGTGTTAGCCAAGGAATTGTAACGACTGTGTTTTGCACAACCAAAATTACATGGATTGCAAAACAGACTGGATTGCAAAAACTTATTATTAGAGAAAACATAGTTTTTCTCTAATAATTTTAAATGGTGTTCACCGTGATGGACTGTATTGGACGCTGTGCCCTGTGACCTGCTATTTTGAGTACGCAAAACAGTTGAACCATCTGCCATTAATTAGTTCAACAACAATTAAGATGTTGAAACCAAAGCTTTTTAAAGAGGGCGTATTAAGTAAAATTAACTTTTGAGTTTGATTGTGCTGTACAATGGTACTATGTGCCTGGAAAATACATCATGCCACAGCTAAGAAAAGGAAAACAACTTTTTTTCTAAGTTTGTTCAGAACTGACTGGAAACGGCATTTTAACATGTTTCATAGTGGATCGTCAACAAGTCATATCAAAGCAGAGAGTAAAGCAGGGAGGCTTTCCACTTAGTAAACTACTCCATATGAAAACTGTCAGAAGGAACAAAATGTTTTAGGGTTATTATGTGTTACTTCAAGCAAATGTATGGCACTGACTGTAATAGATTTAAGGTGGTATCCATAAACAGCTAATCTGATTGATATATAGAAACAACTGCTTGACTGGGACATTCCTACTGAGGTGAAAAATACCAAGCAAAGAGTCAAGAGTCTGAGTGGTGGTGCTGTGAGGGTGGAGCGCATTATAGATAGCTGACAGTAATCGCTCCCTGTCCTCCAGTGAGCTGATGTGGAGGATGTCCAGTGTGTTGGCATCTACTGAGGCTATGTCTGATCCACACAGTTTAGCTTCTAAGAGAGAAGAGAGAAGACGCCATAAACAAACATGCATGCAGAAGTCTTATTTTTAATAGACCAAAAACAAAAGACAGATTTCTCTAAAAGGCATTTATGCATCTCTGCATCTCTTAACACTACGAAAGGATCAAGTTCTAACTAAAATTTTAATGATTCTGAATATATTTTGCTGCATGCCAAAGAAGAGCTAGGTGATGAGTCAAAATATGATGTTTTACCTCTGATTAAAGGGAGACATTTTTGCAGTCCAATACTGGTAAACCACTGGCAGACTTCTTCTATGCTCAGCTCACTGAGGGATTTGGCCTCTTGCTTGTATAAATCCTGAGAGGTAGACGATGTACATACATTCTGCAGCACATAGCAACCGTGTCATGCAATGGAAACCCTGTTTTATAAACACGATGTTGCAAAACACTGAGCATTTATATCGTCATTTCTTTCTTTTGTGAAGCCGAGTCATTTCTAAGGCAAAGATTCATACTGTATGAAGATGAAAGTTTTCTAAAACATCATGATTGCTTCAAGTTAATTTTGTTGTTTTTAACCAGAGATTGGTTAATTAGCTGTTTTTTTTGTTGTTTTTTTTGTTTCCTTTTTTACAAAGCAAGAGATGACGCTGACTTTCACTGTTGCTATTTAAATTCTGGCAACACTTCAAAACAAAATTCCAGAATTGTCAATGTTTGCGTCACCGTCTTATTGGAAATGAGTGTGACTGAGTTGGATATGCCCGTTAAGACATGTTGCTGCTCGTTAACATATTTGAGTCATTGTGAAGAGCTTAAACAGCCTGAAGAATTAAAACAACATTTTTTGTTTTGTTTTGTTTTGTCTTTTTTGGTTGCGCAGATTGGCTTAAATAAAGCCCTGCTGTTACCTGGAAATGTTTTCAACTATGATGGTGGCTGATATTAAATAAACTGATGGTTTGTTCTAGTGATGTTTTCATGAATCATGGTAAATAATATTATATCCACATCTTAGCCAACATTTGTCATGTACCAAAAAATTGTGGTAGTATAGTTACAGTTCTTGCCAGACCTTAATTTACATTATGTGGGATTTTTAATCATTTATTTGAGCTGTGCATTTTGCACGGTGGAAAGATTGATTTTTAAACACAAGACAGAAATGCACAAATGTGAATTTTTGGGGATTTTTCTCCCAATCCACACTGGGTCAAATTATACATCCTGGCTGAAATATATTCCATACACTTCCACTAATATTTGGATAAATATCCTTTAGTAAGTTACATAAAACCACAAACTGTTTGTAGTCATCAACAGCATATTGGGATAAATCTGGCTGGATGTTTGACCACTCTTCCTAAATGTGTTGGTTTTATTGGCTTTCAACCCCTTTTTAAGCATATCCCATCAATTCTCCATTGGATTGAGGTTGGAGACATTCCAGAAGCTCAGTGTTAGCTTGCTTTATTTATCCCGACGCTGGTTTTGGTGTATTTGGTGTGTTGGAGCTTCCAGTTCTGTCAAAGCTTCAGCAGCCTGACACAAACTATCAACCTCATGAGAAAGGAAATTGGTTAAGCTTTTCAAGAACAACACAAGAGCCACCCCGTCTCACCCAGCCGATTCTGTACTGGGAAGTACAGAAACACCAGGATTACAGGAGAACATGCTGACCCTAACCCTGCAGTGCGACACTTTGAAGCTTACCTGAAATGTTCAGTTTTCAACATCAACAAAAGCGCATCTCCCCCAAAGAGGTTTTATTGACACAATATGGCTTAACACTGAACTATCAACTTACTTCCAGTAAATCCACAGAAAATACAGTGGACAACAATAATACCCGACTAATGTCATAATTGTTTTTTAAATTGATGAACTAATCTTAACCAACTTCCTCTTGATTGGATTGGGTATAAAGGCTGGATCCATGCTGACTAACATGGATCCAATTTAAAAACCTTTTACCAAATCTGATAAGAAAGGTGGCCAAATACCCAGACAAAATTATGTCAAAAACTTGTTGAGAACCAGAAGAAATATGTTTTTTCTGGTGAACCCAGTTCTAGTTTTCAAAATCTATGGAAAATGTGTCTTGCACCCAAAATTATTATCATTTTAATGTTGATAATGTTTGGTTTAAAATGTGTATTTGTGTAAATAACTCACACAAAACCGGTGTTGTAACCACATGAAACTTAGCCTTGATGACAACAATTTCTCTGGATGTGAGTTTCTCTTTTGAACTAACTGTTTCAGTTTAAGCATACACCGAAATTGTAAAAGACACAAGGATCCTTGTTTGGAAAATTTCAATAACAAGAGTAAATTCCTGAGACTTTTTGCACACCCATTGTTTTACCATAAGGCCAGGAGAGATAGGGAAATCTAAACAGAGACTATTCAGCAAGCATCATCAGTAAACTGTGTGATGATGCTATGCTATTTAGGCCCCACTTTGCTTCTTTAGATTACCTTGTCAGTGAAGTTTCCATTCTGATCCGCTGAATGAGGCTCACATGAAGCTGGACAGACACACAACAAAAATAATGCCAGAAAGACAGTATCTAAATCACCCATTAGCTGGAGAAACGGCATTATGCACAATATCTATCCATAAGGTGCAGACAAACTCACCAATGGTTATGCGCCGTTGCTGAAGCGATCCTTTTCTTTCCTTGCACGGATCTGTGATATGTGTTGATGTGTGGAAAGCAGAAGTCTGAACTGTTTCTCCAAAACTGCAGGAACGTGTTAATGGTCGCTGTAATATAGGTTCCTGATTAGATAACCGTCCTATCTAATGAACTCAAAGTCATCAAATATAAGTTATTTCAACACATTGTCATATGCCAGTAATAATTATTTAGCAGATTTTCACTGTACTACAAGTCAGCTGCAGATACAGTTTCTAAAATGCAATATACACACGTGAGGAGAGGAGCTAGGAGTAGTCGTACCCTGTGGAAGGTAAAGGCCTCCATCCGGGCTGTGTGAGGAAGCTTGTCAAGTTCTTTCTTCAGCATGTCAGGACGGATAAGATCTCTGTTGCTCAAGTCATCTTAATAGAAGAAAACAATTAAAATTGCTAAAGAAAGAGCGAAAGCTTTAGATTTAGTCCTTATAAGCTTTTGTAGATTATAATGCTGAACAGTGCCTTGCAAAAGGATTAATATCTTTTGAAATTTTTCACATTTCATCATGTCGAAACCACAAACTTGAATGAATGTTATTGAGATTTTTTTCATAGAGATGGAAAAAGTGGTGAATTATTATGAAGCGGGAGGGATAGAAAACAATTTTCATAAAAAAAATAATAATAATTTGGAAAGCAGTTATCTAATACACTGGTTAGATCAGTCCTTTTTTTAAACTTAACACCCCAAAAGCTAAATATATAATTTTAACTTTAGGAAGTTATATCCCTGCCTGCAATAAATGGTGCCGTTTTTGAGGGTTGTTTTTGTTGGTGAAATAACTAAAATTGGTCGCATTATTTAATAGCTGGGGTCAAATTGGAGTGTATGTAATATTTCTTTGAAAAAAACGCATGTGGTCTGAAACCTAAATAGGAAGAAATATTTCTACAAAAATTATTCTTTGCACTATTGGTGAAAATTACCAGAAACAAACAACTTTTTCTCGGATAATCATTTTCAAACATTGCTCAGTTCTTTAGCATTTTTGGCCGAAACCCACAGGGGAGAGTCTAAAAAGTCATTTGTGGCTGTCACTCAAAAACTGCTGTTCACTTCCAGTCTGAAAGAGTCTGAGCTAATCTGCAAAGAAGACCAGGCAAATAAAATATTCAAAATTGGTAGGGGAAACCAAACACGCAAAAGCTGCAATTCATGAAAACCCCATGAATCACAGTGCTTTGAGTTCATGACTACGTGGGACTTTGGGCTGATCTAAAGTCTCAGTAAAATAACTTGAAGTTTGTGGTGATAGCACAATAAAATGTGAATAAGTTCAAGGGGTGTGAATACTTTTCCAATGTGCTGTAGATTGAGTTACTGAGCAACCAGCCAAACACAAGCCTGTCTGTCTGGTGGACGACATGCTTCTCTGACAGCCCAAATTCTTTCCCACAGGCAGCCCCTTTTCTTACATTTCCCAAATATCACTTGGTCATTTATTTTGTCCAATCATAACAAGCAAGACGAATGAGGCTGGAAACATGACATCCAGCTAAGCCCTGACTTTTTCATGCCACACATGGCAAACATAGTGATGTGACTGTGACAGCCTAAACTTCAATAAATTTCAAGGTTAAAGGATTAGGATGAAAAAGCAGTTGTCTTTTTGAATAAGCTAACCAAGAAAAACATGAGCATCGTCATATGAGTACTTTTTTTTTTGTTTCCACATTTCAGCTTGCCGTTTCTGAAAAGCTGGTTTGACATGGATAGGGGTTGAAACGAAGGCAGAGGCAGATAAGACAGTGTAATTGGTTTATGTGTGTCAGCACTGGAATCTTGTCTGGATCCTGGAGGAGCAGAAGAGCACAAAAAGGAGGGGCGTTGAGCTAGCAGTCTCTTCATCACCTGGCTCTAAGAGTATATGACCTGCAGCTAAGCAGAGGCAGAAAATTCTGTGTGCCAAGCCCCTGTCTTATCGAGGCTGGGCTGAAAGAACTGATGAGTGTTGGCTACATCGGACGACACATGGGAGTACCTTCATGTAGCTGACGACTGTGTGCCTTTGATATTCTGAGAAAATCACTTTCTCACTCAGTGACTTTTGTTATCTTCCTACAGTTCTTAAAATTACTCTACTCTCTCAAAGTGGAAGAATAGCATCCATATATTTCCATTTGCCCCTCTTGGACCAGCTTCTTAATTGATCTGGACTTTGACTAGGCCATGAGAATACCAACACCTCCTTTAGAATTGCCACCTCTAGATTGCCTCTCTGATACATGACTTTTGATGTCTTTGTTTACTGTCTTAATACAAGACAAGTCTTTTCAGACTCTTGTCTCCCTATCAGCTACGACCCCTGCTTTACTTCCCTGGTGAAGTAAAGCAGCACCACAGAATGATGCTCCCACCACCTTGTTTTGCTGTGGGCGGTAGTGTTTTCAGGGCCCAACATCAGTTTTGCAAAATATGTAGTGCTGTGGATGTCAGCCAGTTGTTTATGACAAAACGTGGAAAAATTATGGAAATGAATACTTTTCTGTGCCATTATATGACGTTCTTCAAAGAAACGAAGGACAGGAATATTCAGGCATGTTAAAATTCAGCCTAGACATAATCCATCAGTCTGAGATGCATGACTATCGGGGACAGCAAAACCATGAGTAAGCCTGCCTGCTAAGACAGGTTAGCATAGGCAGATCCTACATTTTGCCTGTGACACATTGTGACACACAGACAGACACAAGATTAACAACAAAGCGAAGCTTTAGAGTCATGACATTTCAGCACATTTGTGTAATGGATAGGGAAAAGTGATGCTTATCATTTGTACCATTGGTTTGAAAGGAAAGTCTGCTTTTTGAGAGAAGACGGAGGGAGGAGCGCATGCTGAGTCACAGCAACCCAAAACCTGGGAACAGGCTGAACAACCACACTTGGGGAATACGTGCACAATGGCTAAAAAGAGACTCCAACAAAGGGGAACTTCTACAACTCCCTTGTGAGGCGTTCTGGGTACTGTAGCCATGTCACATAATGAGAGCAATTTCAGCTGAATGGGGAACCAAGATCAAAACGGAAAGGTAGCACTTGAGTCTGAACAGCTGGAAGAAGAAACACTTGGTCTGGATCTGGATGACATTTACCTCTCACCTCGACTATTCCTTAATGGAAACAAAAAGACAGAATACAAGAACCAGGGAAAGACTTACCCAAGTTATTTTCAGTGAATGATAGAAAATGTATCCCTGCGTTGCTTCCCCCTGTGACAAAAAGAGAAGAAAACAGAAAACAATGTTTTTGCTGTGAAGTATGTCATAGCTTTTCAAATAGACGCAAAATTAAACAGGCATGAAAAAGAATTTGGTTGATAAGGTACTAAGCAGTTGGAGGAAATTTTAGGGTATTTTTTTGTTTCATATATTTATGAAATAGGCTGAACTGCTACAGGAACTCATTTGTTTCACTTTCTATCAAAGCCATTAACAGAAACAAAGCATAAACTGTGACTGTACGTAATATTGTCTAAGATTTTAAATGTACTGCTTTGTTTCTCTGGTGTATCATTATTTATTTCTCCTATAATGAATTAGTCATAAAAGTGGTTTTAAGTGAGAAGATAAAATGACAGTTATGGTTTTTCAATTGTGTAGCAGCCAGTGTTTGTATCCATGACAAATTTCTTCAAGATAGTAAAGTTTCTTATCTTATCTTATCTTATCTTTCTTAGAGAGCAGCTGGACTTCATCTTCTGTTTCATGAAGACATTTTACCTCTCATTTATAGTTACCCGTTTGTATTGCCTTGCACTTTTTATCCTACAAGAACCATAGAGAGGCTATAGATTAAAGATTAAGAATAAACCATATCTCTTTCACCTTCTGATGAAGATAACAGAACACAGAGAATAGCACATCAGGTTAAGACACTGCAGTTTATTTACAGCTCAAGGACAAAGGAGACTCCTTTGAGGACAGGGATGTGCACATTTCTTTGTCTCCGGAAGAGGAGACGAAGAGTTTCTATGTGAAACACAAAAACATAGCATAATTTACTCAGCTCATTAAAAAAACAAACAAACAAAAAAACAACTTTAGCTCTGCTCCCAGTCTGTTTCACAGCCATTCGTGCATCCTAAACACCCCTCATAGTGGAGTTCCAAGAAGGCATTCTTCAAATGATAACATTGCAAACAACAAGGATTGTTGGGTCAGTGACTCATATGTGTCTTCATCTGCTCATAGCTGTGGAGTACCTCAGAGCTCTATTTTAGGCCCTATCCTGTTTTCATTGTGTTTGCTACCACTATAATCCACTATGAGAAAATACAGTCCCACTTCACTGCTGCTGATAATTTACAGGTTTGTTTGTCCACTCAAGTATATAAAAAAGACTGACATTTTTGCAAGAAAAATATTCAGGAATCCAGTATTGTTCTCATTTTCTTTATAATTTGCCCATAGACTTTCATGCAACTGAGTTTGGTTTATACCTGAATGAATGAATACCAGGGTGTCGTATCCTGGTAGAGAATCTACAGTAGAATGTTTAAACAGTGGTTATATTTCCTTTCTTTTACTTCAACATAAACGCATTTACAAATTTCTTTAAGTAATCAGTCACCTAATTAAAACCTAGTTGCTCCAGAGTTTCACCTTTACATGAAAACCGATAGACTCACGTTTATTTGAGATGTCAGGTGTAGCAGCCCCCTTAAAGGCACTTGATAGGAATGCGGCTCTTAATTTCTTTTCATCCAGCTTTTTATGAGGTACAGATTCTTCTTGCTCTCCAGATTTATCACTTAGACCACCACCACTGTTGGATTTGCTTTCAACAATTTCATTACTTCCTTTAGCCAGTGTGAATCCTTTTTTTGATTCCTCCGTTTGCCGTTTGTCCAGGTCAGTGGCAGCAGATCTTCTATCGCTCTCAGATGAACAAGCCTCACATTCAACTAAATCGCCGTCAAAGAATCGATCATCATCAACAACATTAGAGGGAGTGGGTGGGATCAGGTTGATTATGGGTGTTGTCAGGAGGCCTCCAGCACCAGATGTGCCATCAGCGCCATTTTCAAACACCAGCTGGAATTCCTCCTCTTCTTCATCAGCCTGCTTGTAGCTAATGGAGGCTGTTGGTTGAACCTGGCGCGGTATAACAAGTGAAGACGGAGCATTGAGTCTTTTCTTTTTCAGAGCCCTTGAGCAGGATGACGCAGAGCTGAACGAGGGGTCCGTGCTTTTCCTTGGGGTCAGGAGGCCCTCGTCCCCCAGGCTAAAGCCTGTGTTATCGATCCCCAGATCCTCCACTGTAATATGGACCACATTCTTCTCACCTGATCCCCGTTTATCCAGGTGTGAATGCAGACGACCCTCATTAATCTTCATTTGCTGCTTCCTCCTGACACACAGACATGAGCAGAAGAACAGTCCGCATGAAAAACGTTCACTTTTTCCCCAGGTTCTCCGTTGCTTCTCAGCTTCTCCGCTCGCCATCGAGATGACTCTGAATATTTTTCAAAATCCGCTTCTTCTCAGCAAAATGAAATGGATTTCTCCATATCGAAAGGAGAACAAAACCTTCGTCCACTCCTCTGTGATACTAAATCTGGACCAAACAGACAGTCGGCTGCATCATGCGTTGCTTAGGAAAACCGTGGAGGAGAAAAAAGCTCCCAATTCATACTCTTGAGGTCAGGTGGACACTTGAAATGAATGCAAGCCTCACCGAGTATCCTTTGATATGATAAACACCATCATTGCAGCCACATTGGTTTAAAACGACTGATATGGCAGCTGAACCGTGGTAGACGTATGGATTGTAAAGTTAAAACAGCCATGCATGTGCCTGTAGTGGTACTTATATGAATTTGAGAAATCCATATTAAATTTTGTGAGGGTGGTTTTCACAGGGCCTTGTGTGAATAGGGGCAGCGGATGTGTGGCTCAAACAACCCGCATGGCATCAGATGACATTTCCCTCATTCCACAGGAGCCGTCCTGTTCTCTGATACTTGATGAATCATCCAGCATCAGCTTAAAACTGGCTTACTGCACCACCCACACCGAAGGCTTTTCATGAAAAGATAATATCCCTGTTTTTTTTTTTTTTTGCTTCTCACGCCCGTAACGTGACAGCAGAGTGATAGGAATGGGTACTCCTCCACCAGTAGGCATGTCTTGCCCTGGAGACTTTCTTTTGCATTTCTTCCCTCAGTTTCTCAATTTCTATGCATATAACAATGAAATTACAAAGCAAACACCATGTCAAGGGTAAAGATGTTTATCTGCCTACCAGGGTTAAAAAATTATGCTCAGCAAATTTAGCCTGCTACAGATAAAGCCATAGTTAAAGTACAGTTAATACTTTAAAGAACCACCTTTTGCTGCAAGTCTTATGGGTCTATCTCAGATTTGCACAACAAATTCTGTCTCACTCTTTACAAATAAGAATGGGGGCGAAAAAAGCAAAGAATAGAAGAAAGCATAGATATTAAAGCCTTGGCATGACTTGACAATTGGATTTAGACCTGTACTTTGACTGGTCCTTCCTAACAGAGGAATATGCTTTGATCTAAAGTCCAGGTTTTCAAAGTGTGGGGAGCTAGCCCCTTCTCAGAGAGTAAATAGACAACTGCACCCACCCCAACTACATCTTTATTATTTCTATCATCAATTTGCTGATGTTATATTTGATGTTTCATTCATACATGTTTCACTAACGCAATAAAGTTTACCTGCTTTAGTTATGCATATCACATTATGATATGATGCTTCAGTTGCCGTGTCATTTACAGTTTGAGTGAACGATGGTGTGTGCAATCCGCGCTGACTTACAAAAATTCAGAAGTGCCGGCCCAGGGGCCACGACAGTGCATGAGGCCAATGTACAGGAGCACAAAGGGTGGACAATGTGTTTCTTGGGACAGTGTTAGTTTTTTGTGACACGCAGCATTTAGCATGCAACAAAAAAGTTGCATTTCGGTCTCATCTTAGCAGAGCACCTTCCACCACATGTTTGGTATATATTTTTCCAACAACAGCTGTCTTCTTTTTGCCAGGGTTAGGGTTTAGTTCCGCGACGGATGTGCCGAATCACATTCAGGATATGAGTTCAAAGGAAACATTTTGTATTTACAATAATGTGCATAGAGAATGAGAAATGTTATGATGAGGATCTGTTTCTTCTCAGGAGCTAGGAATTATCTTGTCTAAAGAAGGAGAGGTACATTATTCAGTGATCAGGAAAGTTGATTGAATTAAATATCAAAAGGGAGTGGTTTCCTGTAACTTGAGGCTGAGAAGTGCGTGGGAGGAGTGAATCAGGCTCTGGTGTGAAGGAAAGGTGGCTCGTTTGGAGTCCAGAGGTGAGAATGGAGTTTAATGGTGAGCTTGATGGTGGAGATCTGGAGACATAACCTGAACCTGAACTTGGAGCACAGAAGGCTTTAGGCGACTTGACCACAAGAGGAAAAAAACATAAATTTCAACTAGAGAAACTCGAAAAGCAACAAGAAACGCAGAGCTGGTTAGAGATTACCAGCCAGGTTAATCATCCGGCAGAAAGGGAGTGTGGTGGCCATTTACGTAATGTTTGCAACTTGTAATTTCTACTAATTTAGTTTTCTATTTTGGGAAGTTTAGAATTTATTTAAGTTAAGTTTAAATCCACAATCTGTAGTTAATTTGTATATTTGAATTGATTAGATTATGTTGTAATTGGTTAGACCCTCCCATTAATTTGAGTAATTAAAACACACCGGGTGCTGAGTGGAGCGATTGTTTGGCAAATGTTTGGTGTGTGGATCGGAGGTTTTTTGTAAATTATTTTTTTACCACTTTCACTTTTCACTTTTCATTTTTTTGTACTTGAAACGTCATATTAAGTTTACTTTCATTTTTGACTAAGTTGTAGGACATTTTTGGTAATTATTTTGTCGCTATTTTTACAAGAAATAAAGAATATATTTTTTCAAACAAATTAAGTCGGAAGTGTGTTCAAATCAAAAACCACCTGTTAACACCCACCGCCTTAGTTGAAATATTGTTTTTTGGAATTGAGAAGGGCCGCGACAGGGAGGTTTTGAAGATCCTTAAATCCTAAGAACACTGTTGAGACTGATGAAAAGCATTGATCTCTAGCCAAGATCCTTTCATACTCGTCCAGAAAACATGATCGCACCTAAATCCCGCCACTTTTTAATATTCCATAAAGGCCAAATTTGGGGGTGAATAAAAATCCATCCCGCCAACAGATTCTCACTCCTGAGTTGTGACTCTCTGCCTCATGGCTGCTTCTCTGATTATTTTTTTCTTTGCATGACCTATGAATTTAGATCAGGGTTGTCCAAGCCCAGTCCTCAAGCTGTAACTCTTCAACTTTTAGATGCTTCTCTGCTTCTGCACACCTGAATCAAACAACTGACTATCATCAGGCCTAAAAGAGCTAAAAGATTAAAATGAGCCATTTGTTTCACTTGTCTTGGTTAAGACAGGCATGTAAAGTTGAAGGATAGTAGTTCTTGATGACTGTACTTCGATAGCCCTTGTTTAGGTTGATGACTAAATGTTGGTAGTTTGCAGTTCTCCAGTTAAATTACACATAGTTGGACTTTATTTGCTTGTTAAGTGAAATTTGAATGCAATTGGTTGCACTGGATTTCATTTAGGGGGATAAGAATAAAGCAGGCAACTCACTTTTTTTTTTAAGTTTTATTATTAAAAAATAAAAGCATGTTATTTTTCTTCCACTTCACAATCATGAATTACTTTGTGTTGTTTTTTTCCCTTCAGTTCAAGCAAAATACGATGACGTTTGTGGTCGTTGCACGGCAAAATGTGAAAGTTCTAGGGTGTGAATGCTTTTGCAAGGAACTGTATTCCTAAATAATAGATTAAAACAGCGCTTTGGTATGTTTTGGCTGCAGACGTAAGGAAAAAAACCCATCATCCTAACACACAAATCATTTTGTTTAGGAAGTCCCAGAGTCTTTGTTGCTAGGCATAAGTTACTGCACCTTGTGCTGATTTCAGTTGGCAGCCAGGCAACTGTTGACAGACTGAGCGAAAGACTAGAAAGACTCCTAAAGTCAGGTGAAAAGAGCTTTTATACCCGTGTTATGCAGGCCCACATGGTGGTATCCACTTCTACTTCTAATCTCAGGAGAACATCCTGACCACAGGTTTAATAGGAGGGGTTGAAGGTATGTGGGTTCAGGGCCTCTCAGATTTGAGCACCATGGCAAAGTTAGAAAGCATTTATGCAGGTATGAAAATGGAGTCAATAAAAGAAAGGCAAACAGCACCACTTTCAAATCAAATTTCTGGGTGTGTATGGGATAAATATGCACAATGGGGGTCTATGACTTGATCCAAATCAATGTTGCCTGGCCGACAAAGGGAGGCAGCAGAGAGCAGATACTCCCAAACTGTCGGGACATAAAACAGACCCCACCACTTCTTAGAGGGACCTCCACTGGTATTTGCACGTCTGGATAAAGTTAAACCACACAAGAGCTTTTTATTTGTAGCCTGCAGGAACCTGGCTTTCATGATATCTTGATCTGGTGTTTGCAAGCATATCAGTTTCTGTCATAATCTTCCGTGCATGTTGTTTGAATATACATAAGCAGTAGGGGAATAAAAACTCATGTGCAGGAATAACGTTCCATCTTCTTTAGTGAGGTTGTATTTAAAACGAGAAAGCCTGCGACCTTCCAGGCGGAGATGTGAAAAATCAGTTCCTTATGATGCATGTTCAGAGACACTGTAAGTGACAAAACAGACAGAGATGAATGCTTCACAGCTGCTTTAGCCTGAGGCAGGATAAGTTGGCTGAGGTCAACATGGAAACCTCACCATTCTTCACTCCAACAGTCCTTCATCTCATGATGTACATGTGAAACTATTCAAGTTATTTCTCTTCAGCATACGGTGGCTTGCGAAAGTATTCACCCCCTCTTTTACCGACACTTAATATGATTAATTCACGTAAAGAGACACAGTGGTGAAGTAAGAAAACGTGATTTATGGTTTTCTAAAGTTTTTGCAGAGAAAAATCAGAAGTTTGGCACACATTTTTTTCCATACCCCCTCATTTTGGTTCCTGTAAACAAAAACCTAATGATGTGTTAAAATGGCCTAGACAAAGTTCAGACCTTACTCCAAATACGAATCTGTGGCAAGATTTAAAAAGTTGTTTTTAGTCTCTAAATGTGCAAAGCAGGTTGATGCATACTACCAAAAAACTGCTGCTGTAATTACATAACACAGTGATTCTGCAAAGTGTTGACTGAGTGAGGGATGAAAACAAAGGGATGCTTTTCAGATTATTTGTTTAAAAAAAAAACAATAAAACCATGTATAATTTTCTTCCATGTTTGCACTAAATTGTATGCAGTCATATATAATATGAAGTTCCAATAAAATGCTTTATTTTTGTAGTTGTAAGTTTGTGAAAGATTAAATGGTATGAAAAGTTTTGG
Source organism: Poecilia latipinna (assembly GCF_001443285.1). Classification (NCBI taxonomy): domain Eukaryota; kingdom Metazoa; phylum Chordata; class Actinopteri; order Cyprinodontiformes; family Poeciliidae; genus Poecilia; species Poecilia latipinna. The sequence continues at coordinate 372,101 of NW_015112756.1, read as the reverse complement.
AATGTGCTGTGGTCCTTTGGGTTTAGTTTTTTTTTTTTTTTCATCTTGCTCAGTTGTACTCCAGGAGTTACATCACCAGATCTCTCTGCGCTCCGTGAGTTAGCCTTCATGTCCAGACATAGGTCTGCGAGTATCTGAGCATGCTCCAGTTGTGCTTATAACGGTCTCACACGGAGAGCGCAGTAAACTCCGGACAGCCCAGAGACGGTGGAACGGCCAACATCAACAATAAGCCTCTCTGCTCTGGGAGGGCTCCATTTTTGCAACACCCTCACCTCCTTCTCTCTCTATCTCTCTCTCTCCACTTCTCTCTCTCTCTCTTGTTCTGTCTCTCAGCTGCAGAACAGCGAAGCATGTTGAACATTTCCTGTGACAGTCATGTTTCCACAGGCATCAAGACTTTACGTCCGTACTCAGCAGCAGCGTGGGTTCTGTGGTGAACATGACCCTGTTTGGTCATACAGAGAACTCACACAGGCAAACACACACCCCATCAGACTGAAAAGACAGGGTTTTTTTTTTTTTTCTTCTGAATTCATAGAGGAGGAGAATGTTTTAACCAGCCTATAATTGCATTTACTAAACAAGACAGGAGTATGAGTCACTTTCCAGGGGAAAGGAATGTCACCTCTTCCTGTGAAATTAGAGGGAGGGGGTGGGAGGGAGTGACTGTTTGAGAAAAACACTTACCGAATGCTTTATATCGTCAAGGATGTTGAGCACTCACTAGGGATCAAACAACATAGTGGCACTCCACCAGTGAGGGTGGGGGGACAACAAAAATAAGCATCTTTAACCAACTCTGTTGACTTCTTAAATCAACACATCATGAATCAAACCTCTTTACCTTCGTTTCTATCCTTTCCCTCAAGCAGATGCATCCATTTTTCTGCTTACAGGGACCTTCCTGTTTGTGTTCGTCACTGCCAAAAGCCTTAGAAAGTGTGCCAAATACTTGGCTGATACCTAATAGCCTGAGAAAAGGAGTTCAGAGGGGAGAAGAAAAGGCCAGTGACCTCTAGAACTTCTGGGCTGAACTTTCCCCCCCCTCCCTTCCCCCCCCCCCCCCAACAGCCAACCCCCCCCCCCCCCCAGCCTTTCTCTCTAATCAATTACTGTTGGCAGTCAGGAGACCACCAATGATTAGCAGCAGCAAGGCAGTCGTGGTTAGGGTGGGGGATAAAGTAGGCTGGGAGGATGGCATGGTTGGAGGCGGGGTGGGGTGGGGGGGACAGGAAATAGGCTTTGATCAAAATGCTGCCTCAAAAAAAGCGTAATACATCCCCCCCCCCTGCCCTCCCAGTTTAAATGACCCTTGAAGAGGTTTATTTATCTGTGAGAATGAAAGATGGCATCCTTTTGTGTTCCTCCTCTCTGGCCAGACAGCAGTTTCTGCCAAATATTGTTTACACATACACAAGCTCAGTAGAAACCATGTGAGACCTAAAGGGCTCAAAGACAATAACAAACATAAACACAAACTTTTTTTCTTCTTCTTCTTCTTGTTCAAGTCTTTGAAGCAGGAGGGAAATCATTTACTGGCTCTCCGTTTTTGTTTTTTTTTCACTTCTCTTTTCTTTTTTATGAGAATCTGTGCCGTTCCCACGCCCAGTGTGGCAGGAAAGCGCAACAAAATCATTTGTCTTAGATTGGCTGATTGGCTTGCTGGAATCTGAGTGCGTCTCTGATAGAGATGGAAGTTTAATATGATGGAAGGAAATTTCCCACTATGCCCACCAGCAGCTGCCCTGGATAAACTTTGTTTTATTTGTGTCTCCCTATTGTGCTTTAATTAGCAACAATATTTCTCGAAGTTTCAAGGTTGTCTGTTGAGACAGAATAACGTATCGAATGGAGTTATTCTGGTAACTCCTTTTCTTTTTTGCATCTCTCTTGGGGAAATCGTGTGAAATAAATGTTAAATTCATCTCTTTGTACAGGTATTCATACACCTTGAAAATTGTTTGGCGATGTGGTCAGATGAGACCATCATTGAACTTTTTGGCCTAAATCCAAAATGGGTTGAAAATTAACACTTCACAGCAGCATTCATGCTTAAACGTGGTGGTGGCCGCGCCGTGCTATTGGGACGCTTTTCTTCGACAGGCACTGGGAATCGAGGCATAGTTGAAGAGAAGATGAAGGGAGATGATTGCAGGTTGATGCGAAAGACTTATTTTCAACAAGCCCAAAAAAACAGCCAGAGCTAAAGTAGTGGGATGGTTTAAAGTGTATTCTAGTGTTTGAACTGCCCACAATATATAACGTAAAGGTTCATGAATACTTTTGCAAGTAATGTAAAATCCTGCAGTTTTAGGCGCAGCAGATCTATGCAAGCTCCTACAAATCTTCCTTACCAACTGTGGTTTCAGAGCACTCTGTGGCTAGTGCTCTTCACACAATTAATGGCATTATGAGCACCACTGGAGAGCTCAACAAAAACTGTTGTGTCTGTGATTTTCCCATGGGAACACCATGTTGTGCAGATGCCAAACTCTCTGAAGTGATACAGTTATCGCTTCTCACTCATGTTCTCCTTGAAACTGCAGTGTCGAGACAGCGGAGCTAAATCAAGTTAAGATTTATCTGTAATTTTAGAGCCATCAAGGATAACCACAATGTGTCACTGAGGGAAAAGGGCTATGCTCTATGAAACTGTTGCATACTCTCATCTCTAGTATTGTTTAATGTGCTTATGTTGCCCTCGTGATTAGATGTTTTTCACATTCTCAGGCCTAAAAGTGGAGTCACTGCGACATCTAAAGCCAGGGCATCTGAGCCTCATCAGACAGGCATTTCAAATCTGCTGTCATGGCCGTTTAAAAAGAGGCAGACAGAGGACAAAAGCAGCTTGTCCAGTTGTAGCCCCATCGAGGTTCCCTAACGATGCCTGGGCCCTCTTAGACATCACTGCAAATTAAAGCTAACACTCAGTGAAAGGACAGATTAGTGCCGAGAGGATGGCACAAAGGGTGTTAAATATGGCGAGAAGCATGCTGGACCACAGGCCGGGCCTGGGACACATTACCTACAGCTGTCCACTCTGACCTATTTCCACTAAACTAACTTAAAGATTTTAGCGACCTCCATTGTGCAAAGAGCTTTTGAAGGGGCCCTGCTGAAGTCTGATCTGCGTGGCCCACTTTGGGCATGCTGTCCTTTGATGCCTCTGATAAAAACGATGATGAGGGGTTTAATTAAGTGTGGCAGGTGATTATATGGTCTATATTTATCTGAAGGGTAGTGGCAGATGTGGCAAGAGACGATCACAGGGGAAACGGGTTTGTAAAGAATAGAAAAGGCATTATGATTGCGGTACATGCAATAAAAAGCCAAATGGAGACCTTAGTGACAGATATAATTCTCACTCTTTCATAAAGAAATAAAAGTGACTTATTCAAATATCTTCCTTAAGGAAAATATTGAGCAAATGTGAAAGCCATCTCAATGAACGTCTTTTCTATGAGGATAATTTCCTGTCGACTCGTAAGGTTTGTGTTGTATTTTACCGGATGTTGAACATGTACGGAGGGTCATAAGGACCACAATTCAAAAGATGGATGAACTTAAAAAAAACAACAGATCGTTTAATGAATATACAACTAATGAATGGTGTGCATAACACTCACATTTATGTAAGTTTTTCAATGGTTCTTGCTGTAGGCTAAATATTTTCAACTTTACCTATCAAAGTCAGTGGGCGGGGCTAATACTGCTTAAGTTAATATTGCTGGTCCAGTCAGGTTGCAAAGTGCATGTTGGGGTTTGTGTCATGATGCACTGAGTCAGGAATCATTAAGTAATCATGATGATTAAAAAAAAACACTAAATTAAATGCATATAATTTTGAAATATATTCACTCTTCACATTTATGTAAATTGGATACAGATTTGAATATTTAGTTTTCTATGTGAAATTTTATTTTAATTTTGGCTTTAAATAAAACTTGACCAATTTCTACATGACATTACAGACATCATGAACAGCTGAATTCCTTACATAACGTAACTCCTTCTTGATACAATATCATTTCCAATTGCTTAATTTTTTTTTCAAGTTGATCTTTGGTGGACAAAGTGGTTTAGTGTAAGAAATGTGGTTAACATACTTGAGGTTACTGTACTGAGTAATTTGAAATGGGTCAGCATGTAAATACAGTCAAAGAAGAAGTATCTGATACACTGCCAATGTTTCAGTTTTCCCTCTTACAAAGAATGGAGAGGTCTCTAATTTCCAACCAGTCTCCAGACCTGAACCCAGAAGAAAATCATTGAAGGGAGCTGAATATTGTTGCCCAGCAACAGCCCAGAAGCCTGAAAGACACAGAGTAGATCTGTATGGAGGACGGGGCCAAAATCCCTGGTGCAATATGTGCAAAGCTGAGATACATCTGACTTGTGGAACGCTAAAACAAAGGTCCCAAAAGTACTAATCATTTCTAATCATATTTTTCATGATATATAATGCTAATTCATTATTTCAAAGCTATACAATGTGATCTTTTGAATGTTTATAGACTCTTTTTCTCACAGTTGACTGCACCTAAGATGAAAAGACTTCTGCATTCTTTGTAAAAGGGGAAACTTGAAAAGACAGTGGTGTATCTTATGCTTAATTGCCCTTTTGTAGGGAAAATATTTGTCACTATAAACAAAGTATGTTTCATTTCACAAGGAGTGTGATGTGATTCATATATTTGCATGATCAACACACGTAGGTTGTGCTTCTATGAACTCTGGGACTTCTGGCAAAAAGTGCTAATGACCGACAACAACCAACATTTGCTAATGATCGAGCTTTTTCTGTTGCTGCTCCTGTTTTATGGAATAACTTTCCAGATTAGATCTGCCCACAGCCTGGATCATTTTAAATCACTTCTTAAAACTCATTTTTCCTCTGGCATTTAATTGATGTATTGTTTTGTGTTCTGTTTTGTCTTTAGTGTTGTCGTTCTTGTACAGCACTTTGGTGCAGTTTTATACCTGTTTTAAAGTTCTATATAAATAAATTGACATTGACATTAACACTTTGAGAGCAGATGTAAATTATCCTTGGCTTTAAACGTTGTACGTGTAGACCGATATGGAGACCAGAATATGAAGCATTTTATCTGTTAAATAAGAAAGAAGTCGCCACAAAAGCTCCTCATTTTCTGCTTTTAACAACTGCTTTAATAAGACCCCAAACTCGTGTACCCAATTGCCACGGCCTGAGTTTGTGTTACACAACATGTTGTCCCTGTTAGGAATTTGGTCTGTCCTATTTGTAGAAATGTCATTGTGTCATGTTGCTTTGGAAATCACATACTCGGACAGATTTTATGGGATGGTTGATTTAGTCAGAAACAATCTTGGCACATCGGGGTCCCTCTTGTAATTCAGATACCCTGTTCTTCAATTATTGTCTAGAGAATTTGTTAAAGATGCACATTGTGTGTTAAAATCCGAACAATGAATTGACTGTGGACCTTAAATCTTGGTGTAATCCCTAAAGCACATGCTTGTGTTTTGCTACTACCACCCCCAGCCCCCACACTCCTTTTCATGCTGCTGGATTGTTAGAGGTTGAGTATTTGCATTTCTTTCCTCCTGTGCCATCGGTCCTTTCAGGAGGCCATTAATGCAGAATGTCTAGTCACGCTAGACGGCATCAGGCTGCTTTAATACTCCGGTTGCTCAGGGTCACTCTCTAACTTTGACCTCAGTGAAACAGGAGAACCTCTGGTCCTCCCCCCACTTCTTCAGATAGCTGCATCAGTGTTGCAAAATCTATGCAAATGCGATGCTCTTCCTCTTATATGTTTGTTTTTCATTCATTGTCCCAATTTTTGGGAGATATCATGAACAAAAATCTACCAGTGGTAGTTTTTTATTGTAGGCAATGTGGCTCACCATGCAGGCCACTTAGCCTTGTGAAGTGACAGAAACACTAAAAAAGAACCTTATTGTTAGCTTCAACCAAAATTAAGTTTAATTTTGTTCATTTGCAAGTCAAGTCAATGAGAGGGGATTTTCACATTTGATAGGCCGATAGACTTTGTTTGATTGGGGACATAAATTGAAACATTTGTATCATTTTCAGCTGGTGTGGTTCACTTTCACACTGCACTGTTAAATGAACCAAACCCTTTTAAAATCCCTGTTCCCCCCTCGCCTGTGGGGCGCTACACCAAGAACCACTGAAGGAAATGACGAAAATCTCTGAAGAAGACGTACGCAAGTTCGTGCTTCACAGAGTTTAAACAAAAATAGGATGGCGCCACAGTTTAGTGGTTGTAGGATTTTATGTTTGTTCTTGGTAAAAGACCATAAGTCCTTTCTCCCACTTGAGCTTGATTGTTTTGGTTGTATTTACCCAGAATGCCCTACGTATAGTCTGCTTCTTGCTTTTGGTGGGATCTCCGATCCGCTTGGTATTCACGAGTGCATTCCAATGCACCGGAGTTCATTTCAACTATGCCAAACAGACACCTAGGTTTTTAGGTAAACCAGAATTCACCTTTTTGTCCACAACAGAGTTTGATTGCACATTCATGCTTCCCCAAACTTTCAAGACAAACAAACTAGAATTCAATTAAAGCTGACTAAGCAGCTTTGGTTAAACGCTTTTAGTCTTCACCTCAAATTTAAGTTTAGAAAACGAAGGTCCATATGGTGAATCATCCAGTTAGGATCAGAACATCAGGAGAACTTCCAGACATTAGATTGACAAGCCAACACAGGAGTGAATTGAAAGTGCTCTGCTGTGTCCACAGTGTCTACAGTTCACTGTAGACACTGTGGAGTGAAAAATGGCCACTCGTGGCAAAAAGCGTAATCTAAAAGAATCCAATTAAGACTTAGTTTAGATGTTATAATTGTTGTTCTGGTACTCACCAGCATTTTTACTCTGATTTGCTTATGCAATATTCAGCTGATTCCTCCCAAAAACTATGCAACCGGAATAGTCTTCTTTACCCTGCAGTAGCTACAGTATGCACGTCTGATTGTTCAATATAATTCAGTCCATATTTTACTAGTGAGGTACTAGCTATGAGTTTATCTACTGTTTTTACCATAGCAACATGTTGTATGGCCCCGAAATGCCACTTCATGCACGCAGAAGGATTGTTTGCATGAGTTGGTTATGGATTAAACATAATCTGCAGAAATCAACAGACATTTTGTACTGCCAGAGGAAACAAAATAAAACAATGCTCTAAAGGGAAGTAATTTCTTAACTAATGAATATTTTGCTCACAAACAAGAGCTTTTGTTGCCCTAGTACTGTTTACTCTTTGTTTGGGCTATAAGCAGGGGTGGCGTAAGAAGGGGTTAACGGGGGACACACTTCCATGAAACACACCCATTTTTCCAGCATTGGTTATCTTTGGCTAATAGCTGCTTTCACCAACTTTTTTCTTTTATATCGCCAATGAGGGTCGCATATCCATCCACCATGTTCACATTAAACATTTCATCAAATGTTCTATGGAAAAAAAATAATCTATTGGACGTTGTAAATCTATTATCAATATGAATTTATTGTCAGTATAAATACTTGCTGTTTTTAAATCCAGGGTAACTACAAAAGCCTTCTTTTCATCTAAAAAGTACTTTGAAAATTACTTGTTTGATTTGAAAAACAATGGAAAGGCAGTAATCACCCTTTCCATGGGTTAGTAATGTGTTTCATATTTTCTAGATTTCTAAGTTTTATTTGTATATGCCAACCATATACAAATAGAGCTGTGTTTTTTGTGCAGTATTTGCTTTACAAGACAAAAGTGTGTTTAATTTGTTTGATGTGGGGTGGCAAGAAAATGTAGGGATTGAAGTTGTGCAGACAGAGGCTCTCGCCCAGATCTGTATTTAGGTGAGAGATGCCTCTGACTCCTACAAAGCTTTTTAGGAGACTTTTATTAACAAAAAAAGAAAGCCGCTTCGCTTAAAAAGCAACAGACTAGAGACTTGCAGAAATGCAACATCAGCATTTTAACAATTAGGCTCGTTAAGCCTGTGGAAGGAGCAGGAAGGCAGCCTGTATGCAATTATAGCAGACATAAGATCAGACAGAGTGTGAGCTTGGAGGTCAAAGGAAAGGGATCGCGTCTACGTTATCAGTCTGTTTAGGACTCGCAGTCTCCCAGTAAACCATGTCCCCACCAGCCCCCTCGCCTTATCCGAGGCAGGGGTGGAAAGCTGCAAATTCTGACGGCAGACAGGAAGCTCTTATTGTACTGGGGCAGAGATCCCAGAGCCAGACAGCATACAGAAGCGATGTCATCCCTGGCAGGGCCAGGCATATCTTTGTGCTTGCTCACCATGTAACAAAGACGTAAATAAACACTGTTACCCCCGCTGGTCTTCAACTGTCATTTCAATTAGGAAGAGTAGTGATTGAAAGCCATGGTCCGTGTTTTTCCCAGCCATGCTGTTACCTCTGACCCCCACGGCTCGTGCCTGAGGTGATTTTCTTTATTGGTCCATAGGGTCAGTGTTTGGCCCCATAGCCATCAGTAGCAGGCTTAAATCTGCAGAGTCAACATTCTGCTTTCCTGGCTGTTAGCTGCATTAGCACACTGAAGTTGCACAGCCCTTCCACTCCCACTCCGTAAACATCCTCCCTCAGGCCAGATAACATCTCTGTCCCGTCCATTCATTAGCCGGCCGATAGCTCATGTGCCTCTGGCTTGAACCCGGAGTGATGCTCATAGAGATACGAAGTATTTAAAAAACACTTTCCTTTCCAAAAATAAAACTAGTCAAACATTACACTACAAAGAAAAATTAGCAGTCCTAATGAGAAAATCTGTGTGTGTGTTGTGGTATTGCAGGTTCTTGCAAATGAAATACTTTTTTGTATTTTGTCAAATAATAATCACAAACTTTATCACATCTCGGTGGTATGTGACAGATCAACACAGTCATTTATAATTATGAAGTGCAGGCAAAATTACACTAAGAAAAGGTTTTTACCACAAAAACATGGAAAAATCAATCTGGCATGCATTTGTATTTAACCCCCTTTGTTTAAGTACTTTGTAGAACCAGAAAATATACGTCCTTTGTGGCACATTTCTACGACTCCTAACATCCACAGGCGGAAAGTTTTGCTGATTCTTCCTTACAAAACAACTCGAGCTTAGTTAAATTCGATGGGAAGAGTGTTAACACATGTTTTTTTTCTTCTCACAGCTTCTAGATTGGATTTAGGGTTGGGATTTATTATTTTAGTCTATGAATATTGTTTGTTCTGAACAAATGAAAGGTGGCTACTCCATGGTGATCTTCCTGCTGGAAGGTGACTGTCTGCCCCAGTCTCCAGTCTTCCAGTACTACAATGTGTTTGGTTTCATTCAAACTCCCATCAACTTGTTTACTGACGTTCGCTGACAATCCTCTGAGGTCTCCACAGAAGAGTTGCCCTCTGAGACTAATTGCCACACCAGCATTTACTTAGGGGCATCAAATTTAAGAGGGCGAGTAAAAATTTCTCAGGCACTTTCAGATGTCTAATTTCTTTGCTTAAAACAGAAAAACATGCTTTTCCTTTGAACTGGTCAATCACATAATCTCCCAATAAAGCTGCATAATACAGAAATTACTACAGCGACACAGTGTTGCAGCTTTTTACTACTTTGCAAAGTCTCTGTATGAAGCTGAGACCAAATGCAACATGTTCCAGGAAGCAGAGCATTTGGGAAAATGACAGTAAATGTTTTGTTACTGACAGTAAATCATCACATTGTTTCATTAGCATCCTCCAAATTTTCATTCATTGTGGTGTCCCTCTGAGATGTTTCTCCCTTTGGCTTTCATTCGCATACCTCTCGAGAAATCACACCCTTTATTTTGCCCTATGAGTGTGCAAGACAGACAAACGTCAGTTCTGTAGGAGAATTTTCTTGTGAGAAACAGGCCACTGCGATAATCCCCCTCAAGGGATTTACAATCATCACCAGACAAAGAAATGCGTGCTTATCTATCTTAATTTTTTCTTTTCAGATTTCTTTTTATCGTCTTAACCGTGCTTACTTCTCCTAATGTGGATAATTACAACTTCCAACGAAGATAAAGCCTGGTATTTATCATTTAAACAAGTACATTCTTATCTAAGTGTTCCCTGTTCTCACAGAAACAGCCCAAAACAATGGTGAGATTCCTGATCCTCCCACCCGCTTTTAACCCTGGGTTTCACCTGAACCTAATCTTTTGAGGCATCTTAGTCATACAAAACCCTGCAAACCTGAGTATGTTGATGCCATGTTGGTGGTGGTCTCCAAAGACCAACGGGGACAATGGATCAAATGCGACCTAAAATACAAAGAGGCTTTGAACTATTGTTATTGGTCTCATGCCCACCACATCCCCCTCAGGTCCTCCTCAGCTCCTCGTATCTCGCTTGTTATCTGACCCAGTGAAAGTGCCACGTTTTAGAGGAGATGGAGGAAGCGTCTGATTTACCTATCTCCTTCACATTTGACCTCGACTTCTTGTACAGTAGATTCATCCACACTCCCACTAGTTGTTTCCAAAACTTTCATCACTGTCTGCTCAGAATTCCCCCTCATCCATTTGACTGTGGAGTCTTAAAGTAAATGTGGTTTGGAAGCCATGGGTGCCTTGGTAAATGACTGTGATCTTGGAAGTGGAAGGATTTGAGAATCAAATAGTGCATATATCCGGATTACATGCTTCTCAAACGACCTGTTTCTGTTGCAGAAAAAAAAAATCCAGCATATTTTGGAGCCTACTAAAAACGGTGTCCCTTGAAATTGTAGGATTCCCAGTGTTTATAAAGGCAGGTGAGTCACTTTAAGATGTGGCCATCAAACAAAAATTCACGACTATATATATGGATGATGATGTTGCATTTATTGTAAACCCATATAGTCTAAAATGAAATTACATTCTTTTCTTGACTTAAAAATTAAGGTCTTGATGTGTGGTCACCTTTTAGAAATGCTTGCTTGGGCGTGCTGTGGTGGCGTAGGGGTTAAGCACAACCCACATATGGAGGCCTTAGTCCTCGACGCAGCTGTCGCAGGTTTGATTCCCGACCTTGGCGACCTTTGCTGCATGTCTTCCCCCTTCTCTCATTACCCACTTTCCTGTCAATTAACTATCAAATAAAGGCCACAAGAGCCAAAAAAATCTTTAAAAAAAAAACAGTTTGCATTATTTTCATGCAAATAATAAAGTGAAAAGGATGGATTTTTCCTCACCCACCAAAAACAACTTCTTAGTTGGAACCACTTTTTGTCCCAATTCTGTAAAACAACTCATTAAGGTGCAATGTGAAAAGTAACTTCCTTGCAATTACAAAGTTGTCAGTTCAGTTCCAGTTGAATGTGTCCACAAGGCATTTAATGCCAAGTTGTTTGTCCATCTTGTATGAATATGTACACATTTGTGAGTGCTGCTAGATGAAGAGTCCCGAACATTGCATTGTTCAGGACTAATGCAATGTTATTGTAAGATAACTAACTTCACGCACACTCTAATCTGAAAGGTGCCAATTGCCAATTTTTTAAGCTGAATTAAAGTATCCAGCTGCATCAGCCACTATAGCACTCTTTTATTGGGGCCTTCAGCCACCACTATGGACACCCATCAGTTAAACCCTCAAAAATAAAACATGGACTGAAAATGTTCAGAAAAGTTGAACCGTAAAGTCACACAGTTGTTGGAAGAAATGGGAGTGGTGATGCAGCCTGGTGTGCTTAAAAGTAACGATTTTGGACAGAACCGGAGCAGAATTATAACTTCTACCTGAATGATCTCATAAAAAAAAAAAAAAAAAGTTTAGTCAGAGATGATTGCAGGTTAAAACTAAAAAGGAAAGGTTGTAAAAAATTACGATATATCAAACATGAATTATAAAGTGGACCCACAAATAGTTCTTTTTCAAGGAACAGCTAATGCACAGATGATGATTTGTGTTTGTAAGCTGTAGATTGTTGCCAGTTTTCCTAACTAAAACAGAAACAGTCATACTGTACGATCGAACCTCAAAAGTTTTTTTTTTTTTTGCTTTTTAAATATGGGACTTTCTTTTGCAATATAAATCCTAAGGAATTTTATCCTTCGACATCAATCTCTGTCTGGATGATAAAGAAACTGGTGACAGATGAGTTGATCGCCGTCCTAGGGTGGGGTCCTTGCATATTTGTCTGCAGTTCTACTGTAAATGCAAACGTCTCCACCCAAATTCAAACCACTCCACAGACTTGTCTCCCTTCCCGAGCTGTCTGTAGACATCAAGTCAAACATATTATACGCACACTGTTTACCTTCATTCCAACACACATTTCCACAAGACGGGACCATGAGGAGTCTTGCCTAATGAGAAAACAGCATGTATCTAATCAGCTTGAGAGATTAGGGAGAAACTGTGCAAACCACAGTAAAGCTATCATTGGCAGAGGCTGCTTATGATACAGGCTTGTCAGTTTCTGCCAGCTGGCACACAAGGCCAGGGGTAAACCGCGCCTGCCAGTTAATGGATCATAAAGGTTTGCTTGTAGCCCATTCACAACTCCACATTATTTACCAATGTAACACAAATCCATTAGTTTTCTGTGTAAAGCAAGCATGATATTTAGACTCCACGCACCGTGCAGGCTCCATGCAGCAAAACAAAGACATAAGGCACTCATAAATCATCATGGCTGGGCAACTCTCACTGTAAGACAGTTATACTTTTCTTCAAAAGCTTATCACATAATCACAGCAAAAAAAAAAGTTTGGCGAGCTCAAAGCAATTATTCTCAACTGCATCGCGTTATTGCACCAGCATTTTCCTAACCATTCTGCCCACAAAAAACAATCCATTCAAGTCAAAATTATACCAGCGTTTGTAACCCATCATAAGATGTGAACTGCACCCACTCCATTTAGAAAAGTGGCTGCCTTGTTTCTGCCTCTTGTTTTTATGACACTTATATGTCCTCTGGTTACAAATCTGTGGATGCCAAAATAAAGCAGTTGATGTCTATTTTCCACTGATGTGCAAGACGATGAATTTTTCTTTTACCACACACTGCGTTTTACTGAGAGAGGGTTGATCAAATGAATTTAATTAGTAAAAAAGACCTTAAAGTTTGCAAGAAAACTTACTTTGATGGTACAGTTTGAACCTTTATGCCCTTTTAAGACTTAAAAAGGGGATAATAAAGTTGGAAAATGTGAGAAGACAATTTTTAATTCCAACCACCAGAGAATCCTTCCATAACAAGAACGAAAGTGCTTTTTGGGCCTGACACGTATGCTGTTGAGTTTACTGCCTGTGGAACTGACTGGATCTCCACAGTGTCTCTACAGTCACTCTCTATAACTCAGAGACATCTCAGGATGCAGAGCAAAGCGCTGATTCTGTCTGCAAGGTTAGATTTCAGAAATCACATATAGATTTCAGAACCGAGTCTTTTAATGCAAAGAAGCACTCCTTCCACTGCTTCTCCCCAACAGCAGAGCCTGCCGAGATATCGATAAATTGTCCTGTCATGCTACAAATATGGGGAAAAAATGCATTTTTATTTCACACCAGTTGGAAGATTGGTGATATGTCATCACAAAGGACTGGTGAGCCAATCAGAAATTAATTTTGGTGTCACTATGGCAACAGGTTGCCAGAGATGAAGCAATAGGTTATAAAATGTGGAGTTATTTTATAGCATGGAAGAGAGCTAGAACAGAGTATCAACAATGACCATGTTGTAAGAAAGCAAATCGTAAAAAAAAAACAATGCTTAGGACATATAAATGTACATTATTATACTATTTTGTGGAAAAAAAATCATTTGTTTTGGCTGAATTGGTGGTTCTTATTAAATGAATAATAACATCCATCTGGTAAAGTGAAGTGGAAAGAAGTGTAATAAATATCTGGAAGCTAAAACTTAAAAAGACTTGTTCATTATCTCCCAGCGATGGCAATCATTTGCAAAATGTGTGCGATCTCCATGACCAATGATACAAATACATTTAATTTCTAACTTGTAGAGTTGTGTTTAAAAAGAAAGACAGTGGCCTTTATTACTTATAATCATGTGATTTAAACACATCTTTCACAGTTTATTCAGTTTTTATAAATGTAAAAACCAAAATAAATGCTTAGTGCCTCATTTATGCTTCTGCGTTGTTCCAGTAGCACAACAGAAAAACTCAGATTTGCACATATTTAGCAACTCCAAATACCGTCCTGAATTTTTGCATAAATAACGCAATAAAAAGCAGGGGGAAAAAAAGAATTCATAGTTTTGTTCTTACCTTAGTGAAACAAGACCATTCTTCAATGAGTGGAGGAAGTAAACTTTAAAAATATAAGAAGGACTTTGTCAGATGCTCACATTCTGTTTGAACACAAGCAAACATGGCTGATAGTGGTGGCATGGCAAGCTCTGCAGGCTAACAGAAAGGGATTAAAAAGCATTAGGAGTGTCCAGATGCAGAGCCACACACACATTCATTCAAATTAATACTCTGACACACTGCACCGCAGAATAAAATCTAAAGTAAAAAAAAAACACGTTATTGTGTCATTACTCTGAATTAATGGCAACGCAGAACAGAGCATCCTATAAACATTAATATTTACAGAGTAGTTTGGCCCAAGGTTATAGCCTAATATGTGATGTTAAATGGTGTAGTCAACAGCTGAACCTCTGTTTATACACATACTCATCTGTGTAGATCTGTTGTTAAAGCTGATTATTGTAGACCAGATGGGCCCCACAGGCCACTCCCTGTCTGTCTGTCCCTCCAGTTATCATCCAATGAATGACACACATCTGTATGAGTAGATGACCAATACAAGCAAACTGGGTCACGGTTTTATTTGAAGATAATACACTTTGAGCGCAGAATTGTGTTTTTTCCAAGATATTTTCCGCCTTGAAAGTGTAAATACAGTAAAACAGAACATCCCACCAAAGACGCCCACAACATTATATGATTTTCCCATATGAACAATTTAGGGATAATTTATCTATAAAATACAGATATCCTTTGGGGTTATTGCAGGAACACAGGGAGTTTGTGTGCCAGCAGCGTGCTTCCAAAGGCCAGAAATTCCCCAGCTGCAGCTCTGAGGCTAGCCTTGCTCCCTGGACAGCCTCCTCTGAAAATCTCCTGTGACCCTTCTGACTTTCCATAAATCTGCTGAGTGATTGCGGTGCTCAATTAACACTCCACGAATTGCTCCCAGCGGAGAGAATGGTCACATCCGAAACGGCAAGAAACCGAAGCCGCAGGTTCACTCTGAGTTCTGCTGTAATAACACAGTGGACCCGGTACAATGAAAGAGGGCTTGAAGGTCCAAAGCTATAATAGCAGCCATTGTGCTGGTGGTCACACAGTCACTCAAGTGCAATATTCAGGAAAGCCATTTCATTACATCCAATAGAGCCTCAATCATGTGTAAAATTTGCAGTTTGAATAGGCTTGCTATCATATCAATCATCAGTCACTGTACTGAACGCTAATGGAGGCCCTTTCTTCCTGCTTATGCTTTGTGTGTTTTGTTTCCAGAGGCAGTATCAGAGCAACGTTCATTTTAGACTTTTTTTAATCTTGACAGGACTTTCAGTCACTATTGTGTAACCGATTTAGGTTGCTCACACTAATATGTTTCCTCCAGATTAGGACAAAATAGAACATAGGAAAGACATCAGTCAAAGCCCATCACACATTCGATGTTAAATACAGCACAGTAGATGACCTGTAAAACAATTTAACACAAAGTTTCTCAATTGGCTTTACATTCAAAATTTTAACAAGGCATAGCATAGTGCCGTTAAAGTGTTTATATCCCTTGAACTTCTTCATGTCACGTTACAATCACAAACTTTCTGTTTTATTGGGATTGTAATAGAAAGTTTGTGGCTGACTGACAAAGTAGCACATAATTTTGCAAGGTAAATAAAACGATTCATGTCAAAATGTTTAACAAATAAAAGATCAAAAAAGCGCCGTGTGCTTTTTACTGTGATAACTAAAACATGCGTAGCACCCAGTTGCCTTAAGACTTTGCCTAATCACTTTCAACCTGTGTGGACATACAGTAAACAGTCCAGTAATAAAGTGTTGGAAAAATTAAAGGAAGTTTATGTTTTAAAGCAATATCTCATGCTCTGAGCATAGCATAGAGCACTGCTCAGTGTGCCACCTGAAAATGGAAGGTCAACAGCACATCTGCAAAGCTACTAAGACCAGAAAACAAGAGCATTAATAATCAGCAAAACATCCAATGCACCCACGGAACCTCTGGAAGAAATCCAGAATTCAGGTGAGTAAATCCATGAAAGCATGGCAGTAGCAGCATCATGCTGAGGGAATGGTTTTCTTTAGATGGAACAATGGAGCTGGTCAGAGTTGATCAACAAAACTAAGCGGAGAGAAATCCTGAAAACAAATCTCTTGGAGACTGGAAACTGTTGTGATCTGTGTTTTCTGTGTATTTATTTTGAGGTTTTTCTGTTTATTAGCCTGTTCCCCCGAGTCTCTGTCTTCCCTGTTGATTGTTCCCAGCTGTGTCTCGTTTCTTTGATTACCCTCCCAGTGTATTTAGTCCCACCTGTTGTCTTTGTCTCTTGTCGGATCCTCGTCGTGTGTACTAGCCAGTTTCCCTGTGCCATCGTGTGTTCGTTGTGCTCCCTCATTAAATCATCATCATCTTCATCACAACCTGGGTCTCTGCATCTCTCCTCACCACCTCATCCACACATCATGACAGAAACACAAAGAATCGCCCCAAAAAAGGATTATTTAATTATCATAATAGTTATATCTATCAATATCATTAAAAGTATGCATAGTTTTTCAATTGACTTTGAGCAGCAGTTTAATCCTGTTAAGAATCACAACAGGGTGCAGACATTACCTAATGTTTGGATTTCAGATTTGAGAACAGAGTTACATTTACAGTTAATACTTCACAATTGCACAATAGAAATTCTCATAAATGATTGAATTATACTGTGATTCAATAAAGCTAAAAAGAAAAACTGTCATTAATTGAGCAACTTTAGGAATGTAAACACAAGAAATTGCAGAGTCGAAGTTACCAACATTAGAAAAAAAAATCATAGATGAAATTGAAGAGCCAGCAAAAAGAAGTGATTCACTGCAAAGTGATGATTCACCAAAGTGTTAAAAAAAAATCCTCATGATTGTAAATCTGGATGGTGTTACTGAAAAGTGATGTGAAGAAACATGGCAAGCATGACACACAACATCTTGTAACTTAACATGTAATCAAATTTGGTCTTAAAGAATAACTGGCAGTTTCATTGCTGATCCCACCATGTTTTCATCATTGTGCCAGAAATGCATTTTGGAGAAATAAAACTTTTAATAGAAAGCAATTATAAGCAACCCCAATTTTAATTGAATGAAGTGAGTGATTCTCAGCCTTAAATGTTCATTACCGTGCACTGACATCATTTGTGGTCGAAACTTTTGGGCGTGTAGATGGTAGAATACAGTGACTTTGTTTACAGATGTTGTGACTTAGAGTGTGGAAAATAGGTGGTCAGCACCCCCACAAACCCTGTAATTTGCACTTTGTTGGTCTTGTTTTTTTATTATGCTGCAAACAGTTATGTATACAAGGAACATCTCATAAAAGATGCTAATATAAACACTTTATGACTGCAGACAATCTTTTCCCCAGTGAAAAAAAAGCATCACGGGAAGTTAACACATGACTTCATCCGCTATATTTTATCTCTGAAGCTCAAATCAACACCCTGCAAGGTGCTTGGCAGAAAATCAACCCCAAACACTTGCTTGGACCCGACGTGTCATTCAGGGTTTTCTGGAAGGTCCACGTCTGGTCCGTCTTTAGAGAACTGAGCTGCGGCTTTGGTTTGTAGTAAAATGTTTTTATGTCTAGACGTTTCACCAAAATAGAATTAGCTGAGTGTTAACCAGCATGATGGGAGCACTTTCTCATCAGTGAAAAAAAAAACTGCCTAAGCAAAGCTCACCAGACTTGTCAGCTGGAATAGAAATGCTTAGAGCAATATCTATATATTTTTTTATCAGCAAAAATTAGTACCAGTGATGGAGAACCCTGTCCTGGATGTTAGTACGATGCCACCTTTCCAGATCAAATGCACTGCTGCACATTTGCTTCCTCGCCATCTGTGAAAAAGATGTATCCAAATCTGAGAGACCAAGGAGTTTGCTCAAGGAGTTTGCTTTATGAAGGATATTTTCTCAGGATCCTGTTGGCCAGACAGCTTTGGGTGTCACAAGTGAAAGACAAGAGACCCAGTAGGTACCCACAAATAGAAAAAAAATCCACCCTGACAGACTGCAAACACATGTATTAAATGTCAAAGGAAAAGCTTAACGCTATGAATTTTCTGGTGGTAAGGAATACTTGAGAATTATCGATATCTTACCTGCAGTCGAAGCAATCCCAGTTTGCAGAATCACAGATGAACCATTGTTGGTGTTGAACTAAAGTCAAATGCAAACTGGGCCCATTTGTTTGTCTGTCTGTTGGTCAAGTTTTGGAAGTACCAGGGCAAGAAGGGGGCTGTAATTATCTCTCTCCTCAGCAGCCATCCAGTAAGGAATGCAGTAACTCTGTCTTGATTCCACTAGATAGTGGCCAAAGAAATACCAGTTCGTAGGAGAAACAATTCTCAATGTACAGCAACTCATCCATCCATCCATCAACCAATCATATGTACTTGTTGCATAACTGTTATTTAGATCTATTCAGCTAACCTCAACGTTACTGATAAACTGTGATAAAACACAGTCAGTCAGACTTCATCAGCTTTGTATTGGACAAAGCTGATTGTGATTATTTTCTCAAACAAAGGTCTGTGGGCACAGCTGAGCCGGTACTTAATCAGTGAAATATTAGAAAATATGTTTTGTGTGACTATTTCTGACAGTGAGCAGGTACAGTTAAGTCCAAAATTGTTCATATCCCTGACAGATTTGGGTTTAAAGCTGTCTGTTGATGGTAATTATGTCATCTTGTTGCTTCTGACTGGAAGTGTGAACATTTTCACACTTCCAGTCCGGACTCAAGTCAGGACTTGACCCTGATAGTGAAACGAGTGAATTAGGGTGACGGAAGGAACATCTTTCAGTTTAGTAGACTTCATCAGAGTTCATCATTAAAGATAGTCATTGTACTACAGGAAACATGCAATTATAATTGACTGATTACTTGATGTACTGGCAGTAACAATCTTTCCATTGGTTTCTAAGAAGTGTATAAATCAATTTTGATATGCTGTACTTTCAAACAACAGAAAAATGATTTAAAATGAGCAATGCATTCTGGGTTTATGAAAAGATGTAAAAACTAGATCTTCATTACTTTGTTTATGATTTTTTATCATTTTTTTTTAAATATGTTTTGAGTATTCATGTAATCAAAAGCTATTTTGCCGTCTTGTGGAATGAAATATAATTGGGACGGAGAAGTGGGTTAACAAATCTTCTTTTGTTTCTCTCAGTGATAAAAACCAGAAAGTACACTCATTTGATAAATTACCAAAAAGTGTTGGTCCTCCAACAGTTTATTACTTTTAACCGCTGACACATTGTTAACCCAAAATTGCCTCTGGGTATTTTTTATTTTTTTTATTTATTTTTTTGTTGTTGTTTTTTTTAACGTCGGAGAGAATATTAAATCCTCTAAATAGGCTCGCAATTTACATCTCCAGTTTCTTGTTCAGTTTTATTTGAAAAACTTGCCAGAACAGCATGGGAGTCAGGATTCAGGAATGTCTTTGTCACTGCTAATGCACAGTGACACACAGCTAGGGTGGATCAGGATTTCCACACATTCTCTTCAAGTTTTGTTGAACAGTCCCTTTATTAGGCCATCTGGGCCTGAGACAAGAGTGCCAAGGCTTTTAAGCGCAGCGCAAGTCACTGTCAGAATGTGCAGCTCACTGTGGGAGTGGACGAGGATTGATGGGCTGATGATGCTGTATTATAACTAACCCCACTCAGCGGTTTTAAAGCGATGCCGCCAGGCTGCTTACAGCTTCTAAGGCGGTGCTGGCCGAGCAGCGTGGCACCGCCGTTAAGAATGACAGGGATGACTTGAGAGAGGCAAACTTGCATTCTGAGGATGCTTTGGGGAGGCAGAACGCTCTGATCTGCGTTTTGTCCATCTGCAGGCAACAGACGGTGGTGGGACTCTGGCAGCAATTCACTTTAACAAGTACCAGCTTTAACTACGGAGAGTCTTATTCTGACTAATGTCTGCCCCTCATTCATTGGGGCACGACATGAAAAGTGTTCAGACACTGGGACGTTGCCAGAAGTGACATCACACCATATTTTCTCCTCCGAGGAGGCAGACTGTAACGGAATGTTAAAAGGATTGACATAACACAACCACCTCTGCTTACAAATGCACTGGTGCCGACGCCCAGTTTACATGTGAGGCAGTGTAGACATGTTCTTGCTTGTGTCAGATTGTTCATGCTTATGGTCATGTGTGCTCTGTTGATGGCACATATGAACATAGTTAGATTGCCCTGTAGCAAAATGAAATGAGTAAGTAGCTCTTTATCAAGCTAAAAAAAAAGGATTTATACTGGGTTATAATTCCTACAATTCTAACATCCATGTCTAAAGAAAGTAAATTCTGTATACATTTACAGACTAGAACTGGAGCAAGAGCTAGAGCGACAAGATCTCACCTAAATATCACTCTCAACTTCAGTTCTGGCTGCCAATGTATCATTTTGCCTGACAGCAATTAGAATAAGAATCTGTGGAGTATATCTCCACAGGGCGGGAGCGATTGCATGTATCGTCAGGTAGAACTAATTAACTGAATGTGGAGCAACTGATCAGGGTTATTGAATGAGGTACTGGGAGAGAATGACGAAAAATGGAAAACTAAGCACAAGGGCTTAGGAAAAAGGTTTAATACAAAGTTCAAATGTATTAACTTGGTGTAAAGCTAAAACAAATTAAACCAAAAACAAGGGAACGCCTTATTAACATAAAATGTATCCAAATGCAACTTATAAAAACGCACTGGACGCAAGAGGGCGATAGATTGCGGAATAAAGAAAAACAAGAATCGACAAAACTAAGCACCCTGTAGTGTTGACGATGTGGGTTAGCAAGCCCCACATACCTTGGTTTTTTCATATTAACCCAATTGTATTGTCTTGTAATGTGTATGTTTGACCTGTCAAACGTTGTGTTGCTTTGTAAGTTATTCTCTTGGCCTGTGCAGGCTGGTTCCTGTCTCCAGTGGTTAATTGGCGAGAGGTAAAACGACACACTAGACAGATCACTAGCCCATCACAGAGAAACACGCAAACACATTTATGCACACGCACTCATGTCAAAGTGGAGTTTAGGGCAGTAGCCACTAACCTCAGGAGTGAGGTAAACAGAGTACTGAGAGAGAATCCAGACATGCACAGGGAGAACTTGCCAATTTCACACAGAAACAAGGATCCAACCATATTTTCTCCAGGGTTAGGAGCCCAAGGCCTCCTTGTTGTGAGGTAACAGAGATAACAACTGTGCCATATTGTCTGAATTAAGTGTTTAAAAGGAGCACCAAAGCACATATTGTCCCCTTCTGTTAAAACCCTCCTTTTAAGGATTGCGTCATTTTGTTCTGATAAGTCAGCTGCTTGGTCATAAATAACTGATGGCGAAGCAAGTGCTCTTTCTTTGTTTGAAACATGCAAAACTTTTTTTCTGGATTTGAAGAAAACATGCATACCAGCGAACACAAGCAAAACTTCTGGTTTCAAAACAGTTGTGTTTAACCTATGGTTTCTAAGTTTGTTTTTGTTGGGTTTGTCTCAGTTTTTGTGTTTTTTTTCTTTTTTTCCTCTGGCCGTATTTCAATTTTTTTTTTTTTTTTTTTTTTTGTGAGATTATTCCTGTTCTTCATTTCGTTACTTGTTCTGACTGTTTGCATACACAAGGCCTTGTTTTGTATTCTCTTACAACTGCATCCATTTAACCATTATCTCCCTCTGTACTTCTGTTTCCTTTTTTTCTTTTGTCAGACCCTTTATGTCATGTTGTCGGTCCTGTTTGTTTGCATGTTTTACAAACAAAACATGCAAAGTTAAAGTGTAGCTACCTCATGAGTGGTCCTGTATTTGAGTTCACAAACCAATAACTCAGGATAAGAAAGTACCACACAAGTTGTTGGGACTCTACAGAACATGCAGAGGAAAGGAAGTCGGGTTTTGAGGGGATATAGCCGCTCAGTCTGTTGCTTCCTGTTGCTTCTTAATCAACTAATCTCCCTTGATCCCTGTTTTTTTATTTACCTTTTTTCCTGTTTGGTTAAGGTTGTTAAGGAGATTTCCCTTAAAGGAGTGGCAATGTTTTAATCTTCACTTTGGTGTCTTGTTGCATTAGTTTGTCTTGCTTTGTTCTTATGGATCTGTTTTTATGTGGATTATCTTATTGAAACCTTTCACTCATCCCTTGGTTTCCGTTTGTTCTTTAGCAGCTTCCACTTCTGCTTTTGGACACATGTTGTCCTGTTTTTTTTTTTTTTTTTTCCATTGCCACATGCATAGCCACTTAGTCATTATGGCCATTTTTAGCTCCTATATTTCTTTTGTTTAATTTTATATCTTTTTCAACTTTTGGTAGATTTTTTTTTATATCTTGATTTTCACTTAGGTTCCACTTGAGTTCCCAGTCATCTGCCTGAATTGAGCAGGCATTTAGGTCTTCTCATCATTTATGACAAGTTCTGTGGTACTTTTGACCAATTTGTTATCTTATACTCACTTATGAATAGAGAACAGTCTAAATTATTGCTGTGATATTCACTAAGCTTGGATTTTGTGTAGCTTGACCTCCACTCGTTTTGAAACAAATAGCAGTCGTCACACCTGCAGCAAGGCAATGAAAACTTGTTTCTGTCCTTTGCACAGTGGCAGAATTCTAAATCTTTTGTGCACGTCACCCCCTCTTACTTTAAACCACTCAAGTATTTCCACTCTGTTTAGCATCTCTTTATTGCCCCTCTGCTGCATTCCCTTGTCTTCACTCTGCAATCTCTAACAGAAGAGGGCTTCAAGATGAGGCGAGACAAAATCAGACAGGGATGGGCCTGAAAGAAGCATATTGTGAGGTCACATTCTTCCCAAATGTAGACAGGAGCCAAGTCAGTAGCTGTCGGAATTACCCCCATGAATCATGCCCATTGTGATGCCTACCCTGGATGAGAACATGGAAAGAAATTAGGTATGGCAGAACCTTATCAGCTCCTCGTTTGGAGCTGGTCAGCAACTTGGTAGAAGCGAGCTTTTCCCAGTCCTCGCTCATCTAGAGCATTCATGGATGTTGAATTCCTCCACTACCATGTGTTGTTACTTAAGTGTGTGCAGCGGCCAAGTTAATGCGCACTTTTCCATCCACGCCCGTCCTCCTGTCTGTGCACTTCCTTCCCTCCCATTTACCCAGAGATCTTTGTGGTAGGTCCTGGAGTTCAGGCAATATTAGGTTGCACCTCTTAAAACATGTCAGGCTTTGTGGTGAAAATTAAAGAATGGAAAAATTGTGAAATGCAACATTTTCTTTGAGGGGTTTTTCACATTCAAGCTGCAAGAGCGGAGAGAAAAAGCATGATCAAAAATAAACAGGATTTCTGGTACACTGTTTAGGGATTTCTAGTAATATTATTTTACAACTTTCAATTTGGAATCTGTCACAAGATATTTTTCCAAAGAATCCCCGTCTGCTTTCTTTTTTTCTCTTTTTATGTTGAGCTAAGAATATTTCACGATATGACAAATGAAGTGAGTTTTTTTTTGGTTTTTTTTATGGCAAACAAAGAATGTTTGTCTGGACGGATGAAAGAGACAGCAAGAGTGAAACACTGTAATAGAAAACACCCGACACCGGAGGAGGACATAAAAAATAAACCCCTCTGGTAAATTGAATGAAAGGAGCCAGCACAGGATGAATGCGTCTGCTACATGATAAACTATTCTATACTGCTATCGAGCGTCACATGCCTTTAGCTAAAGATTTCAGGCGTCTGAGGTTTGTGATAGATGGTAAACAGTCCTAAACTCTCTGCTGCTCCTGCGAATGAGGTAATAGCAGGGATACGGAAAATAGTCTTACTCAGGAAGTCTCTTCTCAGCTTTTTAACAGCACAAAAATGCATGAATCCTGTCAGGTAAAAGTTTTATGAAATATGCCTTACTTTAGAACCTAAAAAGCTTGCAAATAAATAAATTCTTTCCCTTATTTATTTCACAGTAATATGCAATTTCAAAACATATTTTTCCGACACAAAAAGAGGCAATCTTACTAAAACAAGAAGGAACCCCATATTTGGATGGTGACGTTTTGACTGTAAAGGCACTCTCCTGAAACCTGTCACTATGGCTGTAGGCAACATTGTTTTCTGGATGTTTTCATGGGAGTATGTCAATTGGGTGAGTGACTGCTTGTTGGTGACACACACACACACACACACACACACAAAAAAAAAAAAAAAACAGGGAAGGGAACCCTTTCCTAATTCATCTAAATAGAAAAGGTGAGCGAGTTCTCCTCAATCACCAACTAAAAACACTTTTCACCCCAAGACATGAAATAATCAAAACCTTAGATTAAAAGGAGGCAGCAACCTAAAATGAGAGATGAGGACACAACATAAGAACTAGACAATGTGGGTCTACATGTGGTGAAATGTCTTTTTTTTTTTTTTTAAATGGTGCATGTTTCAAGATCAGCTGTGTGGTTTCACAGTGTTTCACTTTATCATAGAGTTTTCATACTAAAATATCAACCACATGTACCCCCAAATGGCCAGATAATTATTAGTCATATTAATTAGACATAGAGTGATGCTGTCAGTTTGACTTTTAGTTTGAACATTTCAAAAATGTGGAGGGGAATAAAACTTCTTCATAGTGTAATTATGTTATTATTACTGAGGCATACAAGCAGTGTGACAACTGCATGTTGTCCTTGGCATCCTGACAGCAATAAATCTGTTGAAAAGCTATACAGGCAGGGTTATTTCCTTTATCATGGTGTCATATTGTGGTATTGAAGTGAATGACAGATATTATGCTGAAGCGCCTTTTATTTTTTATGTGCCCTCTGCCGTTACAAAATGTTTGCGAATGCCCACTGATCATGATAAAATGAAAAATATATATATTTAGCTATAGCAAAATCATTTTTGTTGTTTGTCTCTGAGGCAATTGAATGAGAAAAACTTTATAGCACTAGAATTAAATGATTTTGTTCTCAAAATAATGTCTTGACAGGTTAGAGCTACATGTCAGTAATGTAAAAGAAAATGAGCTGATCCTGTTGGAGAAATGAGAGTGTTGGTGTGTGTGTGGGGGGAGGGGGGTATCAGATTAAGAGCTAGAACAGAAGCAAAACTAGTCACTTCTTTCTATGCGTTATTCATAAGAGTTTGGTGTTCCAAAACATAACATTATCACTGTTTGGTAACTTTTGGCCATATTCTTGGCTACCTTGTGCTCAATTTCTTCACTCTTGCTTTCGAACCTATTTCTCAATTTCTGACTTGAGAAGAAGTGAGTAATGAGTGAGCTACACGCTAAAACACAGCTGACAACGGAATGTTGTAAAAATTACGCTATATGACGTTTAGATTTGCATCAACACAAGGCTGGATAAGAGAAGCAGAAGCAGGAGTCACCTCCTTTTTTTTTCTTCTTTTTTTTTTACAGGCTCTCCCAACCCCTCCTCCAAAGCTTGGGAAGAGCATTCCGGGTGGGGCTGGCAGAGCCCTCATACCTCATAAGGGCATGACACAAGCTCTGACTGCACGCATCCGGGGAGTGAAGGCTTTGTCATAACACAGCTCTCTGCAAAATAAAATAAACACACAAGGAAAAGGTGGGGAGAGATAAGGACGGGAAGGGAGGAAAGCCAGGTAGGAGGGTAAAAAAATAAAAAAAAAAAGTTAAGTTTTGCAAGACAAAGAAAGGAAGTTTTGGAAAATGGTTCTACAGGAATCCAAGCGACAAGCCCTCCCCTGAGTTGATTACTATTGAGTGAGGCTCAACTCCATTAGCCCAAATAACATCCAGGTGCTGCTGTAGCTATGGTGGCTTTTTTTTTTCCCTCCTCCTCCTCCTTTTTTAAGCGGGGTGTAAACGACCTGCTCCTTTTCATGCTCCGACACGGGAGGCCGGGAAACAGGCCAGACGAGCGTCATGTCTCCTTGGGCTATTCCACTCTTTCTCTCACCTGAGTCCCATCAGGACTCCCGCTGCTCCTCGAGACATGTTCTGTTTATCTGCCACCCCGAACATCACCTAAAAACACTGCTGCTCTCTGATCTATGTGTGTGTTGAGTGTGGGTGTCTTCTCTCCCCGTGTGAGACCTCCCTCAATTAACCAGTACAGCTCCCTTCCCACAACTGAGTCAGTGGATAGGGGGGTCTTCAGCTCATACTAAACATGTTTTTCTTTTCCATGAGGTTAATGAGAAATAGCAGAGAGCGAGAGGAAGGGAGAGAGGGGGCTAGGGGGGAAGCAGAGGGATTCCAAACCAGCCGAACAGGATTTATTTTCTGGAAGTGGAGACAGATATACATGCGTGGAACCGCATTACAGCCATGTTACCTCTCATTACCTCCAGATAAACAGCAGCACGCCACAGCTGGCTGCTGTGTCTCAGTAATGACCACTCTCATACAAATTAGTGTCTTTGGCCAAGCCTATTCTCTATGGCCTTTAGGTTTGGACTCTGCATTTGGGGGTCGATTTAACAATTAGGAGCCAAGTTTGAGCACTAGTCATTACTTTACATCTGACTTCATTCAGGCGGTGGCGTCTACTTTATTATTTGTTTACTCATCTGTGAAGTGGTGAAGCTCTAAACTGTAAACATAGTGAGATAATCAGAAATGTGATCAGGGGTTTGTGTCTCTTTAAAGAACTATTTTTATACGTGGTGTATGGTTTTTAATTATTTCGTATTTTACACTGTTTTTCATTGTTCTTTGCTGCTGTGATGGGATTGGCCGGATTGATAAAGTGTAGAAGAAGAGGAACCTCTTTCCCAATTTTAAGTCTTCTGCAGCCTTTGACTGATTTTCTTCTAGGATTGTCCTTTATTTAGCATCTCCGCCCATCTCCCCATGAATTCTTCCCTGCTTCCCTTTTCCTGCTGGAGAGACGTATCCTCCATGGTACGATTGAGGTGATTTCATCTTATCAACGGCTCTTCTTCGATATGATTTCTCATTATTTTTTTTCTCCAGTTGCTTTGTTTGTGCCTTTATTCTAGGAGAAAAGCACCTTGGCAGCATGATGGGGGACAACACCATGTTGTCCTCAGGGAGATGAGCAGTGTTAGTTTTTCTTACCACTCAGAATCTGCAGATGATAGAAAACGTTTTGTTCTAATTTGACCAGAAAAACTTCCTCCATGATTCTTGTCTCCCCTTACATGGCTTGTAACAAACTGCTTATGGGATTTATGACTGTCATAAAGGCAAGTTTTATGCAGTGTGCAATAGGTTCTTACACCTGATATCTGCAGCTTCTCTAGAGTTACCATAGGCTTCTTTGCTGTGTCTTTGATTAATACTGTTCCTGACCAGCCTTATGTCTTTGTAGGTTTCACTTGTGCCATACTCTTCCATTTCAGATGAAGGATAGAAAAGTGCTCTGTGAGGAGTTGATAGTTTGAGATCTAGCTTTAAATTTCTTCAGTTTTCTCCCTTTATCCGCCGTGTTCTTTGGTCTTTTTATTACATTTTCTTATATTTTTATTTGTAAAGAAGTAAAACAAACCGTTCATCATTTTCCTTCCACTTCACAGTTATGCACTACTGCCTCGTCATGTCAAGTTCCAGTAAATGACATAGTGATTGATGCTATGACTTCTCAAAATTTAAAAGAGTTAATGGTGCATGAGTACTTTTGCAAGGTACTGCAGGACGCTAAGATTTCTGTCCACTATGGACTTTACACACACATTCAAGATGTATCTGGCTGCAGTCTGATGCTAAAAGTTTGCCTCCATAAGTCTGACCTGTGACGTTTTCTAGTACAAAATGAAATGACTTTAGTCAACACATGACCTCGCTTCCAGAGGCACCAATAGCCCAAACCCACTGGAAATACCAGTGTGGCTGCTACATATTTTCTGCCTCCCTCATCGCCGACCACACTCGCCACTCCAACTCACCATCAAATAGTAAGCTCAGAACCATGCCTGCATGCTTCAGTGAGTTAAATGCTATGTTGTTTTTATTTATTTTTGCGTATGATTTTTAGCAGCTCTAATGGCGCTCTTTGTGACCTAATAAATCGCCGTGTGATTTTTGGAAAAAGTGCTGCTTTTTGAATGAAGTCTGCTTTAGCCATCAAGACTTCAAGTTGGTGAAACTGAGTTTGTTTGACTGTCAGTGGGAACTGTTAATATAATAAAGCAATAGATGAACAGCTGCATGATTCACCTCATAATTATCAGCT
The DNA here is from genome assembly GCF_001443285.1 of Poecilia latipinna. NCBI lineage: Eukaryota > Metazoa > Chordata > Actinopteri > Cyprinodontiformes > Poeciliidae > Poecilia > Poecilia latipinna. The sequence goes on along the minus strand of NW_015112756.1, from coordinate 343,649 downwards.
TTCACAGTGTTTCTAAATACTCCACCAACCACTAATACTTAGTGTAGGTAGTAACTGCATACTCTTCAAAGAGCATTGTGTGTGTAATTTATGCACAGGCTGAGGGAGGTAAATCACTTTTTTCCATCAGGGTAAGCCTCATATTTCCATTATTTACATCTATGCAAGCTAACACAGGCAGGTTAATCCTTACAGGTAGTATTTACTCTGCTGCCTGAAGCTTCGTGTCCTTTTGCACAGCTATCGCTCTCGACTGTACTTCACCTCTGCTTAGCCTGCTATCTAAAGTACTTTGTGTTGTGGTAGAAGCTCTATTTCTTCTTCTGTCAGCTCCCTCTGATATCTGTGAAACATTCACTCAGCGCGGATCCAGCGGTTACATTGATGGCAAACCATGCAGAAAATCCACTCGTCTCCGGGGTGACCATTAGAGTTGGTACGCTGACAAGATATATGATTCGATGCTGTCGGAGATGAGGAGTCCCTGTCAAAAGATACTGGGGATTTCAACCTTTGCTTGTCACGACAAGCAAGTGAAGCCATTGTTCTGATTCCTGATCTTTGTGATGATTCAGTTCATGTCATCCATATAACAGATGTCATCACTGAGGTGTATGATTCTTGTGATCTTGACTGTGTTGGATGTTAAATGAGTGTAATCTTGAATATTTCATCATTTTTTATACTTCCATTAGCTTGTGATCGTTATATTTATATCCAAAGTCAATAAAATAATAATAAATTATAAAAATATTTTCTTAAAAAAGCATGAAAAAGAAACCAAGCATGAGGCATCACGCACAGTCTCCTTATAATTTGCTTAAAAAATAAAAACAGAAGAAAAACATAGCAGAAGTGAATGGAAGTACCTAAAAGTCTCACTTGATTGTGTTCAGACAGATTAGTCTGTGCAAACTAAACTAATAACAAACACGTTGTGCATACACATTCATTTGGCTCAAACACTGAGAAAAAAAAGTTGCAGAAAACAATGAGGAGCAGTGCTTAGAGAGAGCTGTTAGAAATTAATTAAATTACACAATTCATGAAAGTCAGTAGACATGTTATACTGGCAGAGGGCACAAAGGAATAAAAAGGCAGTACATTTTCTTACAAGTGTTGTTACCTATCTATTGATTATAGCTTTGTGTTGACCCTTCAGTTGAAGTCAATCTTCTGTTCAAGACTCATGTCTCCCACAGAAACAATTGTATCATAAGTCTATAGCTGAAATACTGCAAGAGGAGAAAAAGTTTGTGGGGGCGGGAGAGGGGGTGATGAAAAATCCATCTTCTTCAACTGTTTACGTTAAATAATCTTCTCTTTTTTTATCAACAAAACAATCTGATTTACAACAACCTGTCATCATGTTGTGGTGTTTTTGATCTGACATTTGCAGACTCTTTTTGACAAAGTCCTGCTTCCACTGGGTCAGAAAAGTGCAATTTAAAAATCACTTCCATGTTTTGAAACTTTTTTAAAAAGGTCAGTAAAGAATTATACATGTTCATTCTTAACAGATTTCTATGTTTCTTTAAAAAATCATTTTAGATTTGTTGAAGAAGAATTTGAAGTTGGAGAACTTTATCACTGCTGGAAAAAGAGTCCATTTAGATTAGTCAGCAATATGTGCCTGAACACTGCAGGGTGTGTGCAAGTGCGTGCATACCATGTGTGTTTGTTAATAGTTTTGTTTGTACATGTACTGACTTAAAAGGTCCAAGTTTGTGTAAGGCTTTAATCTTCTCATGAATGCCTAAAGGAAAAAGAAGCTTCAGCTCTAAATATAATTAATTTATAGCTGCCTTGACAGATGCTCATTCAAAAATCCTGCTTATAGAGGCCAAATCGAATTAGTCGGAAAAAAGCACAGACCAAGAAGACAAATACTCACTTGAAAAGCCAGATAGGATCCACTTTGAATAAGGAAAAATAAAATATGACACAATAAAGATGGTATGAAACTTAAAAAGCAGAGGAATGTTGACAGTCATGAGCCCATCCATGGGTTGAAAGGTTATATAGAGTTGCCCTATGCTGCACAGTGCATATACTAACCAAGTGTTTAAATCTGTGTATTCTAAAAGTATTGTTTCATTAATATCTGAGTTTAGACTTCTCCTTGATGCAGACGAAAACATCAAAATGCATTGAAAGTTCAAAGAAATAATACTTCATTTTAGCTTTTTCCAAAAACAAAGATCAAAGTTGACAAAGGCGAAAGATGACGAGCAAACGTCATTTTTTTTTTCCCCTGTGAAATTTCTTGTGCAACAGCAGCCGGAGGCCTTAAAGATGCACTTTCATAGCACATTGACTCAGCAGCCCTGAGAATGCCGAATGTGCGTAACGTTTGTGAAACTTTTTGTGAGCAACCATGTGAATTGATGAGGGTATGTATTGTGCATAAATTTTCTCACGCATCAGCTGTAATTATGTTGATTTAAATAATTCTCAATGGCAGCATAGTTTGCTCCAATCTGCCTTCGACACACAAATCATTGACCCATTCTCAGGCCTGTTCATGTCTGCGCTGTAGCGGTAAACTTGTCTTCTCTGTTAACCCCACTATTAAGTTGTATTATGTTTGTTTCGCTCAGTGAAACACGCAGTTGCCTGGGTGATGGATAGCCTCTACTGTTAAAGTCGAATGTGTTTGCTCAATGGTTTCTTCACCCTCACTGGGTCAGTGCATTGAATTGGATTCAAATGTTTTTGTGGGTTTCATGAGCAAGCAGCAAATATTCGCTGTGTATTGAAAAGGGTCATTTTCTGGCCCAGTTGTAGAGACTACAACATGAGCAGAATGGTAATGTTAAAACAACTGTCACATGTGAAGTTTAGTTGTTGGAACCACTTAAAAAAAAACACTAATCCATTTTTTTTTATCTCCACAGTTTAATTATTTAAAATGATGAAAAAATTTTAAAAAAGGGTTTTAATTCATTCCAAGCAAAGACAAAAGATTTAATGTGGATATTTTGAACTGTTTGTAGCATCTGATGTTAGCAATTAATACAGGTTAGCATATCAACTGCAAACAACAATTTCTTTGTGGGTTTCCAAGGAATGCAATACTTTAACTTAATTTTGAGTTGTCCAAATATAATCATAATATTTCCAAATTCAGCAGGCTCCCTAACAGAGATTTGAAGACCAAAATAATTAAAATAGAGCAACGTTGCTACAGTACATTCAGCCTTCCTTCCACCTGCTGAACTTGTCTTTGTGTCAGGATGATCCATCAGTAAAAGGACAAAATGTGCCAGTGGTGGTGAATTGACTTCCTGTGGCAGGTTGGTTTATTTATTAACTGAACATTTTTAAGACAAAATGACCGAAACTGCAAAAATCCGAAATAATAAAGGCTCTCATCATAAATGACCAGGATCCCCTGAGGTCAGGTTGTCTGTTGTAACAGCCTGAATAATGTGGCAGTGTGCCTCTGTGGAAAACATGTTTTCTTTTTAAAAACATCTTACGTGTTTTGTGTTTCCTGTAACATCAGTTTTAAACACCTCACTCCAGTTGAATATAGATTACTTTGAGTGTTCTTCCTGCAGTAATTATTTCACAGAACAGCACAGCCTGGTAGTTCACATGTTTGGCAGCCTGAGATGCACATAAAAAAATAAATAAATCCATTCCTCTTGTTTTCCCAGTTCAATAACACTTTTCAAACCAGTTCTATTCAGCTCAAGACTCAACATCAAGACTCTTGATAAGACATCCATAGCTGAAGTTCAGGAATTTGCTCAGTCACAGCACAAGATGTGTTCACTGTGTGTTAAGGTTGCCACTCGATAGGCAGAATTGAAAGCACATTTGATGTGCATTGCTGCTTAGTGTGTGTTCACTGATTGAAAGAAAATTGCATTTTCGAGTTTCCAGCAGAGCCGGAAACTCATTTAAGAAAGTTCAAGCTGAAACTCATTTGATTCAGATAGTACTGACAACTTAGCCATTTTTTCTTTATTCTTTTTTTTTTCTTCTTCTTTTTTGCTGTATTTTATGAGTGTGGTGACCCCTATAGTGACTGCTTTTCCAAAATGAAACAAATCCAACAACTTATTTAGTACTTCTGGAGACTTTTCAAGACTTGATTTAAGCACATATTGTTCTTTCATTTCTCAGTTCTGCCATGAGTTCTTCACCAATCCTAAAGCACTCACAGGCAGCCCAGTCCTCATGGAGCATGATCAACTACACTGAAGAATTATACATACTTTTCACAAGAAAGTACATAAAATCTACATTTATATATATGGTGACAGCTTAACAAAACTAAAACTTAGTGTTTCTGTCAGCTCTATTTTAGACTGAAAAAGCTCAATTTATTTACTCTAAAATAGAGCTGACAAAACTGAGAAAAAGCTAATATTGATATCAGAAATCTTCATATTTGTTCTAAATGTATTTTAGGGTCTTTTGTATTTACTTTTCAGTTTACTTTCAAACATTATTCCTATCTCATAAGCATCTATTCCAACTACATGCAAATGATGAATTATGCAGTAGATTGCCATTTAATGAGTTCCAGTGACTTCCAGACCAGCCAATAGCTTTATGTTCTTACAGAAGAGTTGGCTTCTCTAGATTCCAACAAGTTTTTAGTGCATCTCTTGAACTTTCCTACTGTACTTTGTTGGTACCATGTTAATTGGGAGCATATGTACCGTAATACTTTATATTTTTGGCTGCTATCTACTCTTTCACAATAGAAACAAGATATCATAGAGGACACAAAAAATACCAGATGTATTTTGCCATTACATTGACAGAAAGCACATTACTCTAGCTTCTGGGAGAGAATACATCATTAGCTGCACGCTGTCCAGGAACCAACAGGACATCCTTACCGTGGGATGACTAAATAAATCAGCTCTCTTGGAGTTCCTCAACTAAGTAGGTTTTACTTGTCCGCTTTGATCTCTGCAGAGCACCTGCATTCGATGGCTCAGGGAAAATCCCTTAAAAGTCCAGGGCATGTTTATGTGGCTGCCACACAGGCCAGCTTTCTCATCACTTTATTATCAAGTCTTTTAACTTTGTCTGTAAAAGCAAAGATTGACTTTCCCAAGCAGTACCAAAGCATGAGCATAAGGAAATACCTAAAGACATAATAATCATTAAACGATTAAAGCAGGAAAGCAGGCATTGAGTCATCTCATGTGTATTCAACAACTCTCCGGAGGCACCTGTGTTCCATCAGGGTGCCATTAGTGTCTAAAAAGATTTGGGGAGCCTGGAAGCATCCTGTTTTTTCCTGGCTGTGTGTGTGCTGTGTGTGCTGTGTAACTGTGCTGGAGGTAGAGGGTGAAGGTTGCTGTCCGTTTGCACTGTATATGCATGAAAGATGAGGAAGATTAGGCTGCACAGCTAAGTTGTTTTGTTTTAATCAGTTTCGCCTGTAATCACACAAGTCAGAGTTGGCAGGCGACACGATTGGAGATGGGCCTGATGCGGGTAAACTGACTTCCTGTTTTTTTTTTTTTTTTTTTTGCTCTCGCTCTTGAGCTGACTCATAGCCAGGGAGCGGCCGTGCATGTGAGTGTGAAGACGGAGGGGAAGTGAGCTCACTGGTGGGCCGAACTTGTCCACTTGGTGCCAAATCACTGCCCGCTAATTAACCGCAGAGTCGCCCCTTCCCAACAGCACCCACCAGGGAGTTTGCTCTCTTCAAACCACCGAGCTAAAGGACTCACTCAGCATGGCTGCACGTTTTTTTTTGCATCCACTGGGAAAACGTGCACAAGATCCCCACTAGCATTTGACAATACTCATTTTCTTTGAGCATCAACATCAGTCGTGGCTTCAGAGGTCCAGGGACGCTTGTTGCCGGCGTTGCTATGACGACGCATACATTCTGTTGTGTAATGTGTTCCAGATGGATAGGTAAAGCCAAACATACTACATTTCACCAGCATCTGGGGGAATAATCTTCTACCACCTCCAAAATGCTTTCCTTGGATGCAGCAAGAAGGTGATGATCACGATTTACAACAAGCCGCTTTGATTTCTGGAAATCTAGACCACCACCTTGCCTTGGCTGGCTGTGACTTCTACACTGGCGAGAATGCAGCATATGGCTTGAAGCAAATGCGAATAAGCTGAGAATAAGCCAAGCCCACCCACACCTGACAATCCAGGGTAACATCCAGTTTGAAGAAAAAAAAAAAAAAAAAAAACATGTTGCAGACAAATGGGGATTTCTGCACTATTCAGATCAAATTCTTTGAAATATTTGTATCCCAAAACTAGTAAACACTATATGGTGGTCTGGCTGAAGAGGGAAAGCAAAAACACTGCTGCACACACAGTTTCCATAAGAAAAGATCCAATAAAGTCCCAGGAATGATTTATGTGGTCAAGTAAATAGAATAATTTCCTTTTTGCATGGTTCTGTTTGGGTGGGACAAAGCTTGAATAAACTCTTCCAGACAGGTTCTGTTTACCAGCTTCTAAACAGCGTGGATCGGTTGAGAAATAAAAATGAAGCAAAGATATTTTTCAGATGCACTTTTGTGCTTTAAAATTGTTGCGTGGACATTGAGAAGTTATATGTTTACAAACAGCAGTGCTTTTGGCTTCTACATAAAGTATTCCTTTCAAATTTTAGCTAAAAGCTTCATTAAATTACAGGGATTATATGGGTTAGACAAAGTGGCACATCAGTGGAAGTGGAAAGAAAAGGATATGAATCTTGAAAAAATGCAGTAGGCATGTGCCCGCCTTACTTTGACCTCCGAAGCAAAGTTCAGTGCAATTAAATACTGTCAGAGGTTAGTAAAGAAAGTGTACTTCTCAGAGGTTTCTTAGAGAATATTAGTGAACAAGCAGCTTCATGATGACTAGAGAATAGAGCAGACAGGTCAGGGAAGACTTCAGACATCTGACAAAACACTGTTTAATTCATTATCCGAAAATGGAAAGAGTATAACTGCTAATCTGGCCACGTACCTAAAAAGACAGGCTGAATAACGAGTGCATTAAGAGGGCAAATGATACTCAACAGGATCCAGAACTCTGATAGGACAATTGGTTGACAGGAATTCTCCTTAAATATATCTCCTTATATATAAAGGTTGGTGTATACTCCACAAATCTTGTACAGACAGATGTCTGGGGAGGCTTTTATTTAGCATCCACAGGAAAAGTAATCGAAATTCATGGCAAAGTGGATGAAGTTAAACATGAAACAGTCTTGCAAGAGGCTCCAAAAGATTGGGGCGGAAGACATAACAATTGGTTTAGATGAATACAATAGAAATTGTGGTCCAGTCAAAGTCCAGACCCATAGCCAGCGGACGGTTTTTAAAAAGTAACGTTTAGGCTGAACTATTTTGCAAAGAATACACGCACACAGACGTTTACGAGTAAGAAAATGAAGATTTTTTCCTCCACTTCACATTTATGCACTAGCCGGTGTCAGTCTATCACATAAAATCCCATTACATTAAGGTTTGTGGTTTTAACATGACAAAATGTAAAAGAGTTCATTGGGTTTGGATTATTTTGCAAGGCACTGCAATGAAATGAAACTCTTGCAGCCATTTAAATAGGGATTGTGTCACTCTTGTAGTACTAATGGTCTCTTTATTATTTAGGACCACACACTAAGCCACTGAAGTCACAAATTTATAAAACGCACATATTCGCTGAAATATATATTTTTAGTGAAGGCAAATTATATAGCTCTGAAGCATATATGAATATCTCTGATCCCTTCTGAGATCCCTCAGCGCACTTTAAAATGGAATTACTTTGTAATTTTCTGACGCAACAACCGCTGGAGAAAGAACTAGCATCTAGAGCCGCATGACAACTCCTGATGGCGAGTGCATTTTAGCTTTGCATCATGGGATGTGTCATCAGTTGAGCAGTTGGCATAGTACAATGTTGATGCAATGTGGCAGCCATTATCTTCCGCACTCCCTGCCAGAGGAGGGATACCCTCTCACACATGCTGTCAGATCATCGCTGCGGAAGACTGCACCAATTTGTCACTATAAGCAGCCTGTCACCATGTCAGCCTTCAAGCCAACTGATACACTGCAGGGCTTTAACAAGCAGAAGTTGGTTGGTCGGTTGCATAAAAACATTAAAGTTTATGATTGTAACCAACTGCGTAAAAGATCAAGGGGTATAAACAAGACACTGGAAATCCCTCTACTTAAACCATTGCTACTGCTTTTTTTGTTTTAAAGGTTTTGTCCGTTGTTTATTGATTTTATATTGCAGCATGTCATGCGTGGGTGCAGAGCGATTCTGTTTACAGTGAATGAGGGTCTGATCACACAGAGAAGCATCCGGAAGACACCTTAAGGTTGGGTTGGGACTCGGGTTACACTGCTGAGGCTACACACAAGCGTCAGCCTCTTTATAGATGAATGCAAACTATTACCACATGAAGCTGAAGGCAGGGGGGGGAAAAAGGAAAGGAAGTGAAAATAGACAGTGACTTCAAGGTCTATTGTAATCATAAGCAGTGGGTTTGGGGGGAAATACCCCATAGAAGTGATGAGATTGATTTTGTCTCTGTCTGCAAACACACACACACACACAGGCACACACACACTCGCATGCACGCACCTATACGTGCATTCTTGTACATCAGCGGCCCTCATGCACAGGCTTGTAAGTGCACGCACAGAGCTCCGGAGGATTTACTTTTCCTGGCATGACTGCCATACTAATACTTTTATAAATTGAAGAGGGGAAAAAAAGAGCTTGCAGCCTGTTGCCAGTAGCTGTTGCAATGCTTCTCTCATGCAGAGTGAAAATTTAAGTTTGGGAATATGAATCCGCAGAGTAGTGGATGTCCACCATGTAGACGAACCAGAGGGTTTTCTGCAGAATGAAAGTGTGTCAGAGTGCAAATACAGCACAAAAGAAGCTGGGACATTTGCAAATGAGCTGGTTATTGAACACTCCAAAAGTATTCACACCCTCTGAATTTTTCCCCCCCTTTTCAAGCTACAGCAGCAGAACTGAATAGTGAAGTGGAGGGAAAATAATGCATTTGTTTTTGCATAAACAAATGCATCATTTGTTTATGCAAACCAAAAACAATCAGTTGGCTGCCGAATTCACTTAATAAGGTAACAAATAATTAAAAAAGAGAGAAGTTTGAAAAGTCTTGCACTTGTATTAAGCCACTGCAATTCCATAAATAAAATTCCAATGTGACCAGTTTTCTTCTAATGTCACCTAATGAGTAAATTAAGCCATTCTGTTTTTAATTTAAGTATCAATATATGTTCTGTGCAGGCCTCACAGGTTTCTTAGACAACATCAGTGAACAAACAACAACATGAATAACAAGGAAGACAACAAACAGGTCAGGGGAAAAGCTATCAGGATGTGGTCATCCACCTACACTGACTAAAAATTATCTCTTTTTTTTCCTATGTGTAAAAGGTTAAAAGTGGTGGAAAACTAACACTGTGCATCTGTTTGAACACAGCATCATCACTGTGAAACATAGTGGAGGGAGCATCATGCTGTGTGGATGCTCTTCTTCATTAGGCTTCTTCTTCTTGGATAAAAATCTTAGAGAGCCTGCAAAACTCCAGAAGCGAAGTCAAGGGTTATCTTTCCAACAAGATATATATCATATAACCAGAATTACAATTTGTTAGTTCAGATTAAAGCAATTTATGTATTAAAAAGGTCTAGTCAAAGTTCAGTCCTAAATGGAATCAAGAAGTTGAAGTGAAATTTGAAAATAGGAATAGAATAGAATAGTCCTCTATCAACCCCACAGAGAGGAAATGTATGTTACTGCCTCACAGTAACATAATATACCACAGTGAATTTAAAAATATCTAAAAATTACATTAACTGTATATTAAGAAAGTACCTACAGATAAAAGACAAATCAAAATCTGAAAATATGATAGATTTTTAAATACACAATATGTTCTTTTGTACAATATTAATTGAAGATTTTATTTTCAAATAATAATGAAGAAAAACTTTCAACCTCTAAATGAAAATGCATAGAAACCCATGGATCATTTTCCTTTTACTTGACGACAAAAAAATCTCAGTAAAATCCATTGAAGTGTGTGATTACGGTAAAAGTTTTTGCAAGGCACAGTAAATACTTTTCTTCGACATAATACCAGCATTCTCTGGTGAATACTCAGAGCAATTACTCTAGAAGAAACACATATAGGCTTTACATTGATTAGAAAAGGCTGTATAGAAAGGGAAGCATCCTGCTGAGGATACAACTCTGTTTTCAGAAAATAACAAACCAAGTTATTTTTATAAAGGACCCACTCTTTTTACTTAAGGCTTGTATACACAATGAAGCTTCCACTCTGCTTTCAATATTGTTCCAGAGCAGCTGGCAGGCTACAACACACACCTGGGTAAACACACAATGCTCTAGCTCTTGTAGAGTTTGCTCTCTGTCTCTGTGTGCAACAAATGAAGATCGCCGACTGTTGCAAGGGGGCCTTCGTTTTCCATTTCTCATCCTGCTCGCTGTCAGGCGCGCAAGGCTTGGCCTCAGCCGCAAATCGATCTAACTTCAGCGAGCACTGTCCGCCTAAGCATGAGAGGGACGCGACGACAAAAAAAAAAAAAAAAAAGGGCCCACCCAAAATCCCCCAAAATCCCTCAAAATCCTCCCTGTGCAGAGCAAGCAGGACTCACAGCAGCATGAATTACCTCAGGAGGCTGATATGGCCCAGCCCCGCCGCTCCAGACTAGGGGACGCATTTACAACTAGTGCTTTGATTGTATCGGATACGGTGATGTCAGCCTGCGCTGCTGCTAACAGCTTTATGCCACTCTCTCCCTACTGCCCTTTCACTCTTTTGTCACTGCTTTCAATAGATTAATCCATGCCTCTCCACTCCATACTGCTCAATTTTTTATTAACATGCAAAACCTTAGACCAGGATATAACTTAATAATGTAACACCTGACAAAAATTCCCACTATGTGAGGTGCTGTGGTGGCGCAGGGGCTTGGCACAGCCCATGTATTGAGGCCTTAGTCCTCATGCCGGTGGCCACAGGTTCAGTTCCCAGCCTAGTGACATTTGCCGCATGTCTTCCCCCTCTCTCATAACCCTCCTTCCTGTCAAACTACTTTCAAATAAAGGCCACTAGCCAACAAAACCTTTAAATAAAATTTCCACTGTGTTAGCTATTGGCACTGCTTTACAAAAGACAGTATATTCCTTGAACCTTTTCACATTTTGTCAAATTCCACACACAGAAATCAATGTATTTTAATGAGATTTTTAATGACAGAGCCACACAAAGTGGTTTTCATATTTTTTGCTGCATCTGACAGGCTGTGTCTCAGTATCTATCATAATTATCTCCATCTATTTTTCCTTATCACTTGCGTATAATTACACATTATTGTCTTAAAACACTTGAAACTGGGTCAGAGATTCACTTTCCAACCCTAAGCATTTGTACACAGCTCCAATAGAAGTGATTGGACCAAAGCATAACTTTGTGTTAGAATGGTCCAGGCAGATACGGGATGTAACAAGTACTCAAAACTTGCCACCTTCAGTTTTTGAACATCATTTTCTGTCCCTTCACAATTATGTACTATTCCATTTGCTCTCTAGGATTGCACTGTTCATGGTGACAGCATTTTGGAGTAGTTCTGCTGCGTTAGTTCTGATTCATTGTTTTTGCAGACGGTTGTTTATCAAAGAGCAGATCATCATAAGGTTCAGGAATCACATAGTTGATTCCAGCGTCTCTCTGCCCGGCTTGCTGATCGTACAGCCAGACGTAGATTTGAAGAGGAGCAGCAAAAGCAAATGAGGTGGATTACAAGTGTTCTGTGTCATCAAAGACATGTTACAGCAGGACGTGTTATTGTCTGGAAATTGAGCTGTTACCATGTCATGACAGTCATGAGACAGTCTTTAGTCACAGAGATCTTTAGGTGCATAGCAAGACTTACTGTTACCGGAGATCCTTCCCCCAGACATCACCATCCACAACGACTCTTTACAGACCCTTGGATGATATGAGTTACAACAACTAGCTTCCCTTTGGAATAAATACAGTATCTTTAATTTAAGTAAAAAAAACTGACTTGAGTTAAACGTTAGTAATTGTAACGTGGCATAATGTGAAGAACTTGAAGGGGTATTAATACTTTTGGAACACATTGTACTTTTTCTGTTTTGTCTAATAATCCATTTAATTGCTCAGAAAAAGGTTGTGTCTGCATTAACCTCCTCTCAGTAGGGCTTCCAGATGCTGATGACTTAACCCTTCGCCTGTAAAATAATAAAGAAAAAAACACTAAAGAATATACCGCTGCGACAAAAACTGTACTGGTGTCCTTGTTCCTCTTGGGAATGAGAGCCTGGCTGGGTTTCTGTCACCGGGCTTTAGTGGTTGCAATAAAGTTTTTTTGGGTGTAATTTAATTTTGCATCCAATCAGGATGTCTCCGCTGACCCTTCTCCGTCTGTCGATCCCCTTGGCGTCCCCCTCAGAGCGGGGAACTCCATGTTAGGGGTTTGTGGAACTCGCCATTATTTATTTATGAGTGTTTAAATGCCACAGCACCCTGGCAAGAACTTTAATGGAGGTGAGACACTCCCATGTCGCTCTACTCCCCTCAGTAAAGTTTTATAGCGTCCAACCACACTCTCCTTAGAGGCTAGGGGAAAGTGACGCTATGGTTGAAGAATATGCAGCCCAGACTGACATTTCAGTGCAACTGACTTGGAGGTTTTCGAAGGATCTTAAAACCGTGAAAAGTGTGATTTTTAATTTAGCTTTTCTGTTAAACTACTTCCACTATCACTGTGGTCAGATGTCATACCTTCAAGGCAAACGTAAGGAAGCTGAGATGCGGTCAAAAGAGAAAGGTTGCGCCACATGTAATGTCGCCCTGTCTGCTTGTGCCAGTCAGCCCACAAGGCACTTGTATCTGTCAGGCTTCACCACCACTGCGACTAATGGATTTGGTACTTTTTTTTTTTTTTCACGTTGATTCCTCCCTGTAAAGCAAGCCCCCTCTGTCAACCCACCCTCCTTCGCCTCATCTGGCCTTGATGAGATCCAGACCCTGTGTGGAAGCATATTAAAGTGGCTCAACAGTGTCAGCAGGAGAGCTAAATGGAAGGTAGTGAAATCTTTTGAACCTCTGTTACATTATAACAGTTCTAAACACATCCAGCTGGGTCCAAAGTTCAGGGAAGACATAAAAGCACTGCTTCATGTTAGCTTGGAGGATGATAATAACTGAGCACCACTAAAACTACTAAGACAGTCCACAATCAAAGGGCCCAGAGGAACGGCTCCCCGCTCTTCTTACTGGCTGCTAATGGCCTGTGTGCTTCAGACACAACCTGTCTGAGAGTTGTTATATCTCCTATAAGACTCGCTCCATGCACCGTAAAGAGAAGGAGCCTTTTCTCTCTTGGTGATTAAACTCCATTAACTCTGGCTCAATTAAAATACAAAAGACTTGGAGGAGTAGTAATTAGGACATGCAAGCCTGGTGGGTCACCCTTAAAACAAGCTGGAATCGGTTGATCTTGACGGGAGGCTGCTCATGTCGTGACTCCGCAGCTGCCAGATGTCTTTGTGAACCTGTTTTACAGGAGCCGAAATGCTGACGCAGACAATATCGCCAATAGAGGAGAGAGGCTTGACAGACATGGCAGAGAGTGGTGTGTGCGTGTGTGTGTGTGTTCCTTTAACTCTGTGATTGCTGTGGGTTCCTCAGTGGCGATCGAACCACACAGGATAAATATGAGCTTGTGGCGAGGCTGCGGCGCCCCAGGATTGCTTACATGTGGTGGAGCTGCTCTCACCACCATTGACAAGAGAGTTAGGTGGCTTTTGGCCATTCAGATTCCTGACTGGGAGAGCTAGGAGGCTATTTGACTTAAAGATGCCAGTTTTTTTTTTTTTTTTTTTTTTTTTTTTTTTTTTTTTTTTTTTTGGTTCATTTCCCCCCCGGGGGGGGTTTTTTTTTTTTTTTTTTTAACCCCTTTTTT
>NW_015112756.1:303496-326520 GCF_001443285.1 Poecilia latipinna | reverse complement strand
AGTTCCTGGAGGGGGGAGCTTGGGGGGTTTTTTGCTTAAAAAAGCCCATTTTTTTTTTTTTTTTTTTTTTTTTTTTTGTTTTGTTTTTTCTGGCTCAAGTCTCCCACTGGAGCGTGTTATTTGTTTATTCCGTTCACAGCCGTTGTTTACTGGTCTGACGGATCCCAATCTGGTCCAAAAATGCACTTAATCACCAGTTAGCAGCATCTGAAACAAACATGAAATGACACGGCCAACAGCAACATTTTCCAGATCAAATGGAATTCTATGGATGTCTTTCCCTATTTATTTATACAACTGAGAAATGCTCTTACAACCTCAACGAGCTTTTCTGTCTCGGCCTGGATCGCTGTTGGAGGTGGCCAAAGAACACAGTTCTTTCAGGAATCGCTGGCAGAAGCCAACTTAAATAGTATAAATGATCAAAATCCTTCTTAGCTGTGAGAGCAATCATTAATAAGGCAGTCAAACCTGGCGAGACTTATCGCGTATTAACCAACATTTTCCATGTACTCCTGCGTAGTTTTCTGCTAATTTACATTTTGAAAACAGTTCTCTAGACAGAAATAGTTTTCTCTGTCATAATAATGCAAATCCACCCTCTCTATTGAAATAAGAATGGTAAACTCGTGCACTCTGCCTGAGCGGTTTAGGTTTGGGACACTTGAGGGGGTGTGGGGGTTCCTCTACCTCAGTGCTGGGTGGTTATGCTGCATGGGGCTTGTGCTGACTTGGCTGTCCGGGTGTACTACTCTGGGGGACATGATAGGGACGGGGTGTTCACTACTCTGCGTCTCTCCTTGTCTGGCTTCTTGTTCCTATGCTTCAGTGCCAATCTGCCTCTGTTATCAGGCATAAGGCTGTTCTGTGGGAGTGTAATAAATCCTGCCCTTTGGGCTGTTGGGTGTTGAGGTAAGGTTTCTTTTCTTCCTACCATTGTAATAACTTTGCAACTTCAGGTGACAACGTACAAGAAACACCTGCTCTACGTCCACACGTGTAGCCATGCAAACAATCCAGCAAATAATCATTTTATGCTGGGTAGACCTGTCAAAATGTTGATGTAAAACATGACAGCCTCCTGATGGCATCTATTTTGTAAAGTTCACCAGGTCCTCCTGCAGAAAAAACACCCTCACCCAGAGAGATAAGGAAAGAGGAAAAGATCTAGATAGGCAGACATTTAAAGAGTGTTAGTAATTTTGTGGTCTTTTAAGTATATTTGACCTTATAGTGGTCATAGGGAGTAAATGCAAATCAGAAGACTATAAACTGTTGTCTCCCTCCCTGCATCCATCATTGGAGGCCAGTGTGTTGTCATCCATAACTTCATGGTTGAAAAGGGTCATTCGCCTGAGGCTCTGTTGGAGATGATATCCCTCCTCTGGACAGATGCAATGGCATAAGGGGGCCCCGGATGCCCCCCTCTCCTCCCTGACCTCTCTCGCCATTCCAGTGTCTGAGAAAGGGTCCTGGGGTTGAGAAGGTCCTGGGGACTGGACACATTGCAGCATTAATTACACACTCGTTTACCATTGAGCCTAATGTTTGGCCTCCCCCTCTGTGGGGTTAACTCCTTCCTGACAAGCAGGGAAAGTAATGAGGCCTCTGTGGCTCGTTTGCCAACGCAACTCCTCAGTTGTCTTCCTTAGACCCGGTTCTCACTGACAGATAGCAGCTAAATGCTTCAGCCCTGCATGACGATCACATGTGGAGGAATAGATGGGCATAATGGGAGGTGTGAGGTGGTGTATGACAGGCGGGAAGTTTCATCTCATCAGAGGCTTTTTACTAGTTGTCCTGTGCAAACAAAGAAGCTTTTCGGGGGCGTTCCGAGATGTTTCCCCTGCTGACATCCTTACTACAGCTGAGAGTGTGACTGACTGAGGAGACGGAGAGAAGAAAGAGAGTGTACACTGACAGGATATCCCCCCCAGTTAACAGCAAAGTCAACAGAGTAGAAAGGAAGAGAGAGGAAGTTTAGTTCTGTCACACAGACTTGAGGTGAGATGCTTACAGATGTCAGAGTTGTTGCTGAACTTTGGCAGAACTGGGGTAACTCTGTAAAGTGCTGCTGGCTACATCTATAATCACAAGTGTCTCTAGCTATCGCCTAAGTAATCCGATTTCTGGTGACAGTCGGTAATCTGATAGGAGACTACTTCCAATATCAAGGCTTGTGTTTCGTTTGATTAATTCATAGCCTACAGGGCCTGTGAGATAGAGAGAGAGAGCGCAGCGTGAGATCATGACCCTGGAATTCTAAACAATAACCATCTGTGGTGAACCACATTGAGCTTGATCCAAATCTTGCTTTTCTTCTCATTTCCTCTCTCTCTCTCTCTTTCTCCCTCTCTTCTCCTCCCAAACACGTTAAACAAACCCACACATGGAGCAGCTATACACACACCTGCAACAGGCAATATGTTTGTGCCCTCAATGATGCAACTACAGCAAACAAACAGCTGAAAAGGCAGCTTGCCTCTAAAAGAGCCCTACCAGTGTTTCAAGAAATAAAATCAGTCTGACATACAGAAGATAACTCGTGTTTTAAACTTTACAGCAGTCTTTATGAAGTATTCACACCCTTTGAAGTTTTTCATTGGTTACGACCACACATTTCTACTTTTTTATGATATTCCCGCACCCCTTTTTTTTTTTTTTTAGCTCCATCCATCTTCCATTCAACTCTAACCAACTTCCCTCTCTCTGGTGAAACATTAGCCATTAGCACGATGCTGGCACCATTTCACTGGTGTTTTCTATTTTGGCCAAAACGTTTAAATCTTACCCAAGCAACTTCTTTTGACTTTAAATGGAACTTTCTTTCATTTTTATTCAGTGTTGTCAACAGATTTTCTCACCTGCAATCATAGTTTCCACAGAAGTAACTGTGGAAACTATGGGTGCATCTCAAATTAATGCTAGGTCCTAGGTAAGTTTAGGTGGCCAACTGTACCACAGTAAGTTTGGGTTTGTGCCATACTCTTTCCTTTTCTGAGCAATGGATTGAAGAGAGCTCAATGGGATCTTCAAAGCTAAGGATATTCTTTTATGCAACCGTCACCACCACTTTATCTCTGCGCTATCTGCAGTTTATTGGTCTCAATCATTTTCCCTAGCAAACCTTTGAAGCCTTCACAGCACAGTTATATTTATAATGAGGTTAATACATGCACATGTGGAGTTTTACTATTGAGGTATCTTCTGCACTTTTCCGATTTTTATTTGTAATAAAATTTTGTTAACCATGTAGCCTTTCCATTCTACACCACAATTATCCTCTAATTTGTTTGTCTATGACAAAATTTCCAGTAACGTTCATTAAAGTTTGCCGTAGTAACTTCACAAAATGTGGAAAAGGTCAACGGGCTTAATTAATTTTGCAAGCCGCTGTGTCTGTTGGAGTAGATGTATCTTTGTGTCTGACGTTTTAAAAGGATGGTCCAAGTAAATTGCTTTGTGGAGTTTCCTCGCCTTCCTCCACAAAATAGAAAAACATCTCTGTAAATGTCAGAGCTCTTCCAGCATCTCCTCAGTGTTGAGAAAAAGTGACGCGGTGTGTTCTCTCTTAACCGTGTACCACAGGGTGGCGAATGATAGATGAAGTGTTACTTTGCGGACTATTTTTACCATTTCTAAACCACAGTTCAGACATCCCATCTGGACCGGGTTAGGGGCAAGGCAGTATTGAGTTCTTCCCCATTAGTTACTGTATCCCCACATTGCAGAATCAGAAAGCAAATGTTATGCCTATTTATATGCTGTGGCACAGTGAGTAATGAATGCCTAATAGTTTTCAAGAGGTGATATGTGACTGTTTAATAAGCTAAGACAAAGCTGTTTAAACAAAAGAGATAGTTAAAAGGTTCTTCTTAGCTCATTAAGAGGTTTCAAAAGGCTGGAACGTTGCAGCAGTGGGTTCGCCTCAGAAGTTGAAACTTGTACCTGTGAATGACGTCTTGCTCAAGTTCAGCCTGTCATTTGTCATGGGAGGCTGAGAAGCAGGGAGCATCAATCACCTCCTGTACAAGTTTCATTTGCATGTCATATACATTGTAGCTTTGCTTCTTATTTGCAGTTCAGTAGTTGTGGATTTTTCTGTGGAGCGTCACCCCAAATTGTTCATGGAAAACCTGCCTATTGATGAATTTATTTATTTTTTTTTTTTTTCATGGAGCACATCTAAAATTTATGAGAGAAAATGCAATGTGGGACGCTGAATTACGTAGGTGCAATGCTACTTTACACATTGGCAAAGCAGCCAACCCCAGCATACCATTCTTTTGTCTTCATGTTGATTGGCTGTATCCCCAAGAGCACAGATAAAGAAAACTGTGTCCTCAGGGCTTTTGCACTCCAAGTAAAAGTGGAAAGTACCGTTATTTCCAAGTCCGAAAACAATGTGATTTATTCATTTTTGCTGTGCTCACTAATAACTGTCCGAATCCAAACACTACAGAAACATGTTCTATGTGTGTTGCTGGTTTATTGAGAGACAAACAATTAGAAGCGGAAATAGCCGACTTATTTACTGTTGCAGCATACAGAACGTTTTCTAGGAATGATAAACTCTAGATAGATCTGACTTTCCAAGTCAGATTTCTGACTTTAGAAAAGTGTTGTAGGTCATTTTCAGACTCTGAAACTCTGAGATGATGACCTCCAAGTTCAAATAGAAGCACTACTAGTTGCTATTCAGAATAAATAATATTCTTAAACAGTTACTATTATATTATCGATTAGTGACACGTTCTGCTCTGATTTCAAGCCAGCAACCACTTCTACACATCTCAGGTTTTCACGCAGGGGGGGTATCTGCAGATCTGATGGGCATTGAAACTAAACGCTGCCTCACTTTAACTCAGTTAGCTTGCATGGTCTACTGCAACACAACCAAAGGCAGTACTCATGATTGAAGTGACTGAAGCAAAAAAAATCAGAAGTGCAAAGAATCTGCTTCGTCGTCCAGCTTATATGTCTGTCTTATATGCGTGGCATTCAGGGGATGTAACAACTGAAAATCTGATGCAAATTGAAAGCACCATATATTTTACGCTGAGCAGTATAATATAATAAACACATAGCAGAAAATATAAATCTGAACCATTTAGCCCAGGCTTTCACCAGGAAGACTGTGTAAGTTAACATTTTTACATACCCAATATATGTAAATTTTAATAAATTATATGTGTATATAATATCAGAACAAAGCCATTCAAGGATATCTTTATACTGACTAGAATATTAGTAAAATATATCAAGAAAGGTTATGAATGAATGCACAACCTATTTTTAAATTACATATATATTTGTTCAGGTTTTGTTTTATTGTCTTTTACATTTATTTTAATCTATTTTTGTTGGTATTTATTTATCAATGATACAATGAAAATACAGCAAAAATAAAATACTGAGAACAATGAATAAATAAAAAAAAACACGTTCCTTTCTTTGTTTTCCTCTGGCACTTTATGTGCAGATTTGTCAGTTTCCATTACCCATAAGTGGCCTCCAAAGTCTTTGCTCTGATCTTTGACTGAAGGGGATGAATGAGTGTCTAACTATCAGCCGGAGATCTACTGATGTTTATGTTTAACGGGTGTGTCAGGATGAGAGTGTCAACTGAGATTCCTTGAAAGAAAGGGAGGTGCACCCTGCATTCACACAGGCAGAGTTGAATGTCAAGTGGAGATATGGTGCAGAACAATGAAGAAACAACAGTTTCCAATGAAAAATGTCATCCTGCCCTCCGCTGCCGCTGCCGCTGCTGCTGCTGGACGAATTAGCCCCACAAAGCACCACTAATACGCAAGATTTCCATTATTTTATTTTGTTCCGGACTTACCATATGGTTCATGAATAACTGCATTTTTATCAGCGGAGCACTTTCATTTAATGCCACTATTTTTGACTTTATGAGACGAAAGGGTGTTCCCTTAATTATGGTTACACAGTTAACAATATCTGGAGTTTCCCTTTGTGCTCAGTGCGTCTCAGATAGCATGAGAGGGACTCTTAGGTTTCCAGTTACACTATCAAAGTAATCCGCGAACGCTCCCGCTGCTCAGGTGGTGGGAGAGCCTGGCAAACCTTTTGAGAAACGAAGAAGAAAAACTGTCATTTCTGGATGGTTTATGGACATAAGAGCTACTCTGAACAAGTAATGGCTCTTATTCTTCAACTATTGCAGCCAAATTCCAGTTGTAGGTCAGATAAATCACCCTCTGACAAAACCAAAGAGAACAAATACTTTATAGGCTTTACAAAAGTGTGTCAGTGTGAGCCTTAATGCAGTGCTTTGAAAAAGTATTCTTTTCCCTTGAACTCTTCCACATTTTGTCACATTGGGACCACAAACATCAATATATTTTATTGGGATTGTTTTTTTTGTTGTTGTTGTTGTTGTTTAATGTGATAGGCCAAAAACAAAGTAGTGCATCATTTAAAAATAACCCCCTTTACTCTGATATTCCTAATTAAAATCTAGCCCAACTAATTCCCTTTAGATATCACCTGATTTTTCAAAAGTGTCCACTTAATTAAACGACACAGATTTAATTAACCGGACAAGGAGAACATTGATCAGAGTAAAACTTGTACGCCACATTCGATAACTATGAAGGAGCTGCAGAGGATCCCACCTTGGGTGGGAGAATCTGTTGAACGACAAATATTAGTCGGACTCTTAAGAAACCCTTGAAAAGTCCCAGGAAGGCGTTGGTTTAGGTTTTATGAATTTTATTACCCTGCTAATTCATGACTGTGCCTGACTTTGTATTGGTCTAGCCGATAAAATTTCAATAAACCACATAGAAGTTTAAGTTTTTGCAAAGCAGCAGGACCCACCTTTCTCTTTATTCGCACTCATCTGTAATCCACGTGTTCTTTCAGGGTGGGAGGTGGGCCACAAGCCACCGGTGCAGAACACACGTTTCCCCGTCGAGGAGCTTTGTTCTGGAGAATGAGAGCCAGACACTTGATGAGACAGCGCTGCGTCTGTTCTGCTGATGCAGAGGACTCTGAAGGGGAAGCCCACACAGCAGGAACAACAATACAGTATCGTGTGATGGGAAAACATCTTTCATTTCATTTTCATCAGTGCTAACAGAAACACAGGCAGAAAAAAAAGAAAGCATTTCTCTGGCTTTTCTTTAGGATTTATTTCATGTAAACCTACAGCTGTCTGCGTGGTTGTCAGCCAGTGTGTCTGGGGACCCCCAGTCGCTCACCAGGGCCAAACGTTAAGGTTTACCTTGAACATCAAAGGTCAACAGACGAGTATAAATCGCCCCTCTGGCTGAGATTTAGTTTCCACTGCACAACTCAAAGCCTTGATCTACTTTTAGTTGTCTGAGGAAATGAATGAAGACTCAGGGAAGTGACATGAAAGATTTGTGTGTTCTGCAACAGTGCATGAACGTGAGGCAGAGGTCTATTTTTAACATCAAATTAAATAGCGACAGCGCAAATAGGACATAAAAGTATCTAAAAAGAATACATGCATTTCAAATAAGTAAACCCAGACTTAGAGAATCATACAGAGAACTTAATTATTAAAATGCCAGTTTTTAGACGGATCAGAGAGTCTATGTTGTGGCATGAAGTTGGGGAGAGATCCAGAGCTGATGGGTGGAGATGTCTGCTGAAGGTAGCTTGATTGCTCTCTTTCAGAGATTGCATCCCTTTTGTCCACACTTGCACATGCGTTTCTGCTGCTTTTCCCTTTTTTGTTCATATTTAAACAGGGCTTTTGGGAGCAAAAAGTTCAAAGGTTGATGGAAATGAAGATGTAAAGCCCCACTATGCACATGCTCTCTTTTGCTTTTTTTTTTCCTGCTGGAAGCTGCAACAGCATTCGAACCGTTTTTGTGTTTGTGTGTTTCCATCTGGATGTATATTTTTCACAAAAAGAGGAGAGATTTCCAGAACCTTAGGCAACAAAACTGATTGCATGGTTTGCTGAAAATTAAGCCTGAACACAAAACTATTTGGTTTTAAATTTAAAGACCATTTTCTGTGACAAGAAGTCAATCAAACATTTGTGCAAATGAGCAACAGGATGACTGGAATCAGAGAAAAAGGGCCCTTGAAGTCCTTCAGAATGCAGACGTGACCTCTGACCCCTTTCATCTCTTCGTAGAAGACGCGCACAGAAACCCCACACAACCTTAACTTCATTAGCAATTAGGATGCACGAGAAATTGGAAATGTAAGGCTGGTTTCAGTTCATCAGTGGGTAGCATTTCCTCAGTCTCGAAGCAAACCCCACAGGCAGCGTGCTCTCCAACGCCTGCTGGTGAAAAAAGAACGGCATAGTTTGAAATGGAAATGCTGTTGTGGTTGGCCTCCACACCCCACTATCATTTGTCTCAACCAAATCCACCCAGAAAAAAAAAAAAGAAAGATCACTTAAATCCAGGGGTATTTTCAATAACTCCCCCCTCCCCCCACCTCCACCACCTTCCTCGTTCACTTTCACGCTCCTTTTTTTATTTTTTTTTTGCGAGTGGAAAAGCAGCACGCTCTGTGGAATTTAGTCGCCCACGCACTGGGTCAGGACACTTGATTCCAATTAGATATTTTTCTTTGCTTTCTTGTTCTAGCCTGTCTGGGCCTCCTGCTTTCATCCCTCCCTCCTTCTGCCCGTCCCTCGCTGCTGAACTCTCCCCTCCTCTCTCCCCCACTTCCTCGCTCGTGTCCTCATTCTCTCAATCTCTATCACAATGTGCAGTTTTGTGAACCACAGTGCCCTTCTTTTGCTTTTATGTATTCTCTCATAGGCAGATTTCTCACAGCTCCACATCCTGTGTCCGTTTTTAAACTTTGACACTGTCACAAACTACCCATGAGGGCCGTAAAACACTCCGGCGAGGCGATTATAGCAGATGCAGCCGAGCAGTTTTCATAATGACAGAGCCCGGATTTAGAGCGGCTTTAGAAGTTTACAAATGGCCTTTGTTTCCCTGCCTGGCAGAGGATATTTATTAACCTATGGATCCATTTGATTACAGTGTGAGGTCAGTTTCATGCTGTGAACCTCCTTCTTCACATTTACTAATGATAGCTTTACAATGGAGAGCACACAATATGTTTTACCCGAGCGCAAGAGCCACATACAATACAACATCCAGATTATTATAATTAAAACATTCCACTATCCTTTGTGTTCTATTTATTCATTCATTTGCTGTTGTTTTTCTGAGACCAACAAAATTAATACATTCCCACAGAAGTAGAGGTTTATTTTTCTGCCTTTGTCGCTTTTCTGAATATTTTAGAGTTTTCTAAAAGTATTTGTTCTCGCAAACCTTAGTGTATTTTATCAGGATTTTGTGAATAAGACCGCCACACAGTAGGATAGTATTTGTGAATTGGACTAGGCCATTCTTGCACATGAAAATGCTTTGATCATTGCATTGCATTGCATTGCATTGTAGTTATGGCTGTGTGTTTACGGTTGTTAAACTGCTGGAAGGTGACCCTAACCTCTCCATCTCCATTCATCGCTCCTTAAAGTCTGGCCTGCTGAACAATATCCTCCCCTCAGCATGATGCTGCCATTATCGATTTACTGTGGGGATGGTGAGTTGAATGTGATGGGGGTTATGTAAGAGCGCCTTCTTCCAAATATTTGCTGTTTCCTAGATGGTTTGAGGCAAACCACAAAATCAGACTTTTTCCTTGCATCTCTTCTAAAAATACCAGATTTATGGATTGCAATTTTCGGATCATGGGTTTAATGCTGTTTTGTGGGACGTTCAAATGCCGCCATTTTGTTTTAATACCTAAATCTGATTTAAACTTCTCTCCAGCTTTATCTCTCACCTGCCGGTTGTTTTCCCAGGTCCACTTTATGTGGTTTTTCGATAAAGTTCTGCAGCAAAACCTCTGAGGACATCACAGAATTGCTATATTATTATTCTCTGTGAACAAATTTCATGATTTCTAAAGGCAATTGGTTGCACTGCATTTTAGTTAATGTGTCACAGCCAATAGGGTGAAACGCATAGCCAAGTTGGCTATAGCAAATCTCAATAAAATACATTTAGATTTGTGGTTGTACCATAAAAAAAAAATGTTGAAAAGTTCAAGGGGTAAAGATATTTTTGCAAAGCACCATTTGTGACAGATTGATCATCAATTTAAGGGGAAAAATATTTTGGGGGGCACACAATAGGATGGTTAGTGAACTTAAAGTCAAACACTTTTACAGCCTAAAGTGCTTTTAAGTGTGGGGGTTGGTGTGGCATCGAGTTCAACTCTTCATGGCTGAGGCCTCAAGACTTTCTCCATGTTGCAACGATGTTTCTAAAAGCCAAACCAATATACTATATATGTGTCAGCTGCATTTGTCATGTTGCTGTACCAGACTGGGGAAATTCTCTTTTGTAGTTTGCCATTTTTGTGGCTGACCACAACAATAGAGCATTAAGAATATCCCATAGTTTCATAGTTGGTTCATTGGGTTTTGCAGAAGGAAGGTTTGCAATTGAATTTGTTGTTGAGCTGGAAAGGTTGAGTTTCTTGTTATGCAATTGCTAGATGGAAAGGTAAATTGATTTTCACTGGAAAAAGCTGAGCTTCGCAGGAATCGCCTCTGATCATCCACCTTTGATTAGTCTTAATACAGAACAGGATTAAGTTACTGCTGAGGCAGAGAACTAATTCAGACGGAAACTCAAGGGGGAAGCTGGCGTTGAAGACGCATGAATTTGAAGTAAACGGATGATTATTTGTATTGCACTCACTAAACATGCAAATTGAAATACCAAATCTGTTAAGTCACAATGCTTATTCAGGTTGTTCAGTAGGGATGTCATGATCACGACGTCTCTTTTTCACAAGTCCAGTCCAACCCATTTAAGATTAAAGCTGGTGTCACTGTTTCATGTCATGCCATGTACGACACCACAGCGAGGAACAGAATTTGTGTGGGTTTAAAAATGAGGAAATTAAGTCAACTTTCAAGTACATGTGTCATTTTGGATGTTCCTGGTTTCAATAGTGCATGTGTTTTGGAAGCAATGTGTGGATTTCACTGGGTGTAATTATCAGGAAGGCTATCTTACGTTTGCAGTGACATCACCTTCTTGTAGTGTGACGTTAGCACTATTAGTTTTCTTCCAAAAAAAAATGTTTGTAATAAATTGCACCACAAAAGACCCTTTTTAAATGTTGCCATAGAAATATTCTCCATTTTCCTGTTTTTAAAGGAATACCATTACTACCTTTGGCCTTCACCATAAGTAACACATCATCTGAAATTTTGCCTCGATTCTATAATTTTAATGTAGAAACAAAAATCACAGTTGTTGTATATTTGTAAAATATATTTTCGAGTGAGAGTTAATGGCACAAAGACTGATCTGTTCAGAAATACAGATGACTTGAATAAAAAAAATACAATCTGGATAAAATCTTTTCCACTTGGATTGACACAGCCAAAGAAATGCAAAAAAAAAAAAAAAAAAGGAAACCAAAAACCATCAAGAAAATGTGTAGGGTTAATCAAATGAAAATTGGAGCCCTCGTTATGCTTTGCTGTCAAAAAATTAGAGCAACTTAGGATAAAAACAAACAGCAAACATACCCCTTACTTGTGATGCCAAATTTAACAATTGTTCATAGGGCAGAACTGAGATCAGAACATTGCTGTTAGTAAGTACTGTGCATCACCTTCAGAAATGAAGGTTTGCCAGTACTCACTTGGAACTGAATTATTCGTTGTACGGGAAAGACGGAAGCTCAGTCCTTAGTCAAGGATAGCATCCATTCGGTAAGTCAAAATCTCATCAGATTGCCTCAGAAGGAATAAACACATCCAACTCATCCGGAAGATAATGTCTAAAGTCATGCCTGGGCTTGATGTTGAAAGCAGATGGAGCTCTATTATGCATTTTCCAGATGACAATATTTACACACAAATCCAAAATAGTAACTTCCACTGTAAAACAGCCCATCTTATATGAAATTATCTTTGGAGGATAACTGTTGACATTGTTTTCAACCAGTGTGTGTAGTTTTTTTTCTTTGTTGTTGTTTGTTTGTTTTTTTTGTAGACTTTTTTCATGTTAAAAAAAATCTTGACCAAGTTTAGAGTATGATAAAAATGAAAAGAAGGAATTTCTTGAATGTCTTTCAGGACTTCACAGACAGGCAGGATTTTGTTTATCAGTGTCATCTAATCTAAATGGAAAACACGTGGCTTTCGTCAACTTCTAGTTCAAATTTGTTAAAAAATTTGCCTGCAAAAATCTTGTTTCGGTGCACTTAAATTAATTTAGAGGAAATGTTGCACCAACAGCTGTGTCATCCCAGAGAACCAGGACCACACAGAATTATCCTTCATGGATCCTCAAGGCCAGAACCATGCAGGCATGAAAGATCTACAGCTGGAGGAGAAGCCCAGCCTTGCTCTCTGCTTTTTTAAAAAGTACTCACTCTCCTTGAGCGTCTCCAGAGCGGGACAAACGCAACAAGGCAAGGCGACCCCCGAAGGGTCAAGGAGAAACACAGGGACGTTTGGGGTGGGGGGGGCTGTTGACTTCACAGGAGTTATCTGTCATTCACTGAAGATGTTGGCACCTTTAGCAGACACGCACATGTACACCACAACACGCAGGAAGGAGAAACCTCTCGGCACACATTAGCGGAAAGGAAGCAAGGCCCTCCCTCCTGACACGAACTCTGCATGCCACAGAGGACCTCTCACATGTCTGCGTTTCTCAAGATAACCAGATTGAAAAGCTTGCCCCCAGACAAGTGCGCTCTGTCAAGGGCTCAGGGTCGTTTTTATGTCTCCCTTTTGCCGTCTGATGGAGACCCAGAAGGTCAAATCTGGAGGAGAGCTTGTTCACGGCTGTTACAGTCACTCGTGCAGCTACCAATTGGTGTGACAATGGCCGCATTATCAGTCTGCCTGTGCAACAGGCGATCTGTCTTAATATCCAATGCACACTGTCAGTATGTTGTGACCCCTCTGCAATGACGGGGTAAATTGAAATTATTAAAGCATAGCTCTGGTCTGTCTGGTAATCAGATACACTTATGCTGCTTTCCAAAGTAGGCAGCCAAGCCCTCATTGGACTCTTTCAAACAGATCAACACGCAATGTGTCGATACAAAGAGGACACATTTTTGTTGAATTTGACAGTTTTCTGTGCTAATAATACAATGTAGTTGTTGTGTCAAATAATTTTAACACATCAGTTTTGTTAAATTATCAGCACAGTAACCCCGGACAGGTTGAGACAGACAAACACATTTTCACACGTTAGGATTACTTTAAAGAAATACATTAAATTAACAATTTTAGTTAACAAATTAACAATTTAAGATCACAAATTAAGTTTAACAATTGGTTAACAAACTTAACAATTTGGACTGCGGGAAGAAGCCAGAGTACCCAAAGAGAACCTTTGCTTGAACATGCAACAGGGCTACCAGCTGCACCACTGTGCGGTCGCTTCAGTTGACTGGTTTTTTTTCTGTAGAAAGTTCCAGAGCTGCAGACGTCCAAGAAGGGATGTGATTGAGCAATGGTTTAACACTTATTTTGCGTCCAGTTGTTGAAATAAAATGCATAAAGTGTAGACAACAACGCAAGATTTGTGCTCTTGATCGTAACACAGAAAACGTGTTGGAAAACAATACATTTGTTTTAACAGTGCAGTCTGTTCCTGCTCTAATCTTATTCTCTGACAGTGTTAACTTGGTTATTATGTCTCACGGGGAACATAACCCTATAAAATCTTGTGTGTTTTTCTGACGGGTTCAGACACTGCATGGACAGCATAAATTTGACTGATACTGAGAAATTAAGTTTATGTACTTGGAAAAGCAATAATATTTCTATAAAACATAAATAATATTTATTCCTAAAGTCTAAAATGTGCTAAAATGAAGTACAGATGTATAACCTCAGGTACATTACTCAGTGTTTTGAAAAAGGTTTGTCCTCTTTACACCTCATGCTTTTAGTTTGGTATGCTCTTGCAGCCTGTGAGTCAGCTAAATGGTTTCAACGCATCTCAAAATAATTTGAATTCAGTAATTTCACTGCAGAAAGAGTAGCCTAAAAGTAGAAAACAGCTGCAAGCATCCCCTACAATGTCTGTCCAAGCAAGTTCACCATGAAGCAGAATACAAAATGCCAGAAGATCTGCCAATCTACAAAGAAGTAGGTGAGAATTAAGAAATGCAAAGTCCTGGGGCATTTTGTCCTGATCTGAAATACGTAGATAGCTTCAAAAACTGTTTCACAGAAGTTGTCTTGGCCTAAGGAGGTAAAGTTGGAGTTTTTAGGGGGTGAAATTTATATGTTTCCCCACTTTGAAAATATATTTTTGTTTGTTTTCCCTATTATGAGTAAAACCAGGTTAATTTTTGATGTTAAAGCGCAATTAAATAGGTTTTTCTGGAATAAATATAATGAGATTATGCTTCGATGTGTGAATACTTTTTTTGAAAGGAATACGTATTTATTAGGGTGCCTGAATTTTTTTCACACGACTGTATATCAGATTTATGTGACTGTGTTTTTTAGTCCAAAGGAGATAAAGCTGTCATATAAAATTTGTGTTGCAAAAGTTATTTCATACTTTCTTATTCAACACAGCTACAATTTGGGAAAAACTCGACAGACACTCATCTTGGACATGTGTGTCCTATTAATTTAGAGCTTTAAAAAAAAATATTTCACAAAGTCCAACCGATTTTAGAAACATTCATCAGAAACTAGAACTGTGTACACAAGTTTAAATTTATTTTCCTTTTTCTCTTGTGCACACTGGGTTGCAATTATTCATACAGATTCAACTAATTACATGCATCCTCGGTACTATCTGATCAAATCAATCCTCACCAAACTGCATCCCAAATATTTGCGTTTTCTATCCATCGGCCAGCTTCTGGTACAAAGCTGGATGTCTGACCACCGTTCTTGGTATAACGAGCAGCCACAATTTAAAGTGGTTGGTTTCTTGGCATAGACCATGCTTCTAAGCACAGCCCAAATAATGCTGATAGGTTTATGAGTAAATAAACACATTATGTCCGAGTTCAGTCTGACCCTACTAATTAACACTAATTAGAGGCCCGAGCCCGAAGTAAACCTGACTTCTTCTTTTTTTTAACTATTATCAGTTTAAAATGCTTCCAGACCCCATTTTTAGCTTTTGCTTAACATTTTCCAGCTACATTTTGTTGATTATTCTGACCGCAGGGTGAGTCAAGTCCAAATCTTCTGGGATGTGTGATTGATAGGAGCAGAGCAGCATGAAACTTCTGCAATTTTCTTTAATCAGCAGGGTAAACTAACTGAACCTCTATTTAGACTAGAATAAATAGATTAACACATCTTTATATTGTATGTTCTTGTTTAGTTTCTAGTCTCTATAGGAAAAAATTTTAAATTTATAACTCCACCTCATGACTGAAACTTGCAAACCCCTGGGTGTTCTAACAGGACTACGCTCCCATACACTGTTCATATGATTCATAAAAGCCCCAGTCAATGTGACATTCATGCCCATGATGAGTGTACATAAACCTCTGACTAGAACTGTAAATTTCCTAAAAGGTAAAACCTCCTCCTTGACTTGCTGGCTACAGAACACCATCTGGGGAGTCGAATGCACAGACTAGCCGCTGCAAAGCCACGGTGGAAATATCTTCAAAAGCCAAGCGGGTATTCTGAGACATGCTGCAGGTTAGTCTCTGGGTGTGTGGAAGATACATGTTTATTTTGGACCTGAGTGACAAGTGAGCCCAGCGAAAAGTTCAGACTTCAGAGAGAGGCGACATCACGTCAGAGCTCGCTCAACCGCAGCGCGAGCCGCTAACGAAGGCTTACTGCCACTAACGTGCCTAAAGTGTGCACGAGCGCCGACACCATCATCTTCAGAGGGGACCCACCACCCTGCAGTGGAGCTTGGCATCTCACCAGCAGAGAGGGAAGAGAGGGGTTTAAGTGTGGAGCCTGAGTGTACCTCATTCCAGTCCCAGAGACCACTTAAAAGACATTCCTCCGTTAACACAGCAGTCCAACAGCTGAGGTCTTACAAGTGAGGAGAGCAGTTGAACTAGTCGGGGTGGGTGCACAAGGCTGATATTTCTAGCCCTAAGTTTATTACAGTATTAGTCATTACTTGCCTCTTATAATAAAGGAGCCACATGTGGAAAAGTTGGCAGAGCACAGTGCAGCTAAAGGTGATATATAGACTGCAGAGCGTGATCACAAACTAATCACTTGTCCCTCTGACACAAGATATCGTCATTGTTGAAACTGTGGATGCAAAATAAAAATTACAGTGCATTGCCGTTTTTTTGTTTTGATTTTTTTACATTTTCACCTCAAATGGCCTCAATGATGTTTCAGACACTCACCAGCCACTATATTTAGATACTTCTGTTTAATTGTTCACCACTCAATGGACTTACTCATCTAGACTTGGTAAAAAAATAAATAACTTGCTGAGCATCAAAATGTGGCAGATTGGGGATTTTACTTTGAACAGGGCAGGATATTTGGTTCTAGACTTGCTGCTATGAGTATCTTAGGAACTGCTGATCTTCTCAGACTTTAGTACATAAACAAATCTCTCTTTTACAGAGAATAGTTAAAAAAACATGGTAGGCTGTAATTGGTGTAAACAGCATGAAAACATGGATCCTGCTTTGTTACAGTATAGTAATGGTGGTTTTATTGTTTGGAGGGATATTTTCTTCCTGTAAAGTTGAATTTTCAAATTTGTAAGTTGCTAGTTTCCCGTATATATTTAATACTGTCTACCAATCTTCTTTACAGGATCTGAAGTCATATTTCGGTGTTTCCATCAAGGACATGATCCTTGTATCTTTTTTTTTTTTTTTTTGAGAGACTCCATATTGAAAGGCTGAAGTAAATTTATACAGATTTTTTTTTTAGTCATAGTTGAAACATTTGGCAAAAAGTTGTTGAAAGGTTTCAGAAATTAGGTCCTGGATATTTGTAGTAGACATAGAGAATTTTGCTGTGATTACATTGAACAATTGTCTACCAAAGGCCTTTTTAATATGATCATCTGCATAAATGCTTTCCTTGCAGAAAAAAGGTTAACATTTGATTTTCATCCAGAAAAATGTCACATACCAAATGCTTCATTTATCATGGAGATGCTTCCAAGCAGGATTTTTGTTTTCTTCACTCTTCAGATATACACTTCAGAGTACTCCAACATTCACAAAGTTACAGAAAGCTCAGACGGCAGATGACTGTGATGGTAGATGACAGAACCACATACAATGTTTTGCACTCCTCCAAAGGCCTCCAAACTCTCCAGTGAAACATCTCTATTGGCACTCTTACATACGTGTCTATAAAACATGTGGTTTTACTTTGCAGCTGATGATAGAGAGTTCCTCAGAGTGTTATGTCTAACAATT
This sequence comes from Poecilia latipinna, assembly GCF_001443285.1. Lineage (NCBI taxonomy): Eukaryota > Metazoa > Chordata > Actinopteri > Cyprinodontiformes > Poeciliidae > Poecilia > Poecilia latipinna. The sequence continues at coordinate 309,093 of NW_015112756.1, read as the reverse complement.
ATACCACAGGGACACATTCTGAGGACGGTGCATAATGTCCATCTTGTCTGTAATGTAATTTAAAGATCTTAGGTGACCACTACGTCTATAAATAGGCCTTCCCATTTCTCACACGCACTCGGAGTACCTAGAATGTGTAAATGCACGCCTTGGAGAAAACTCATAATAAACAGTAGACCTTGATGTGAGAAAAAAAGAAATGAGTAGCTGAGGTCACTATCTGGAAGAAAATCCCTCTGGTTAATCTGACAGAGATGGTAGTTATTATGAGGACAGATAACACATGGAAGCATGTGGAAAGAATCACAATCGCAGAGTCAAATGCACGCAAGCATAGGAACGCGACTTCCACCCTTCCACACATGCATTGTGAGGCATCACCGCCTACAGACATAGCTGCTTACAACAACAATGTAGTTTCAACTTGCATATCTGCATAATGACTCTTAAAATGCAATTTCCACACACATGCATGCACATACGTATATGTGCATATGCATTGAGCAGTATTTCCCTACCACAGTGAAGCAAGGACAGGCCAAAGCTCACTTTTCAGTCGGCGATGCTTTGAGTTCCAGAGGGGCGCACATGAAAGAGCTGCAGAATATAAAGGAGTGCCCAAGGATACACTGCGGCGCTCAATGTGAGGACAATTTAGCCCTGATGGAAAACCTGGATCAAAGGCCTGGCCTCCATAATTGCACATTCCCCAACAAACACAGTGGCATTTGAAGAGCGGGCCAGACCTCCGGACTCCTGAGACCCGGGTCGCAGACACAGGCAGCACCATTCCTTTCACCTTGCTATGTTCTCTGTCTCAATGTCTTGCTAAAAGATTAGAGAAATGCTTTTGTTCCAGGGCTGCTCACAATTTCTCTTCAAATGTCACGATACAGACAGATAGCAGCAGCCTCTCGGGTTTTCTTCTATCTTTTGTTACAGTTGTTGACCAAGTTATGGCCACTGCTGCGAAATAAAAGGACTGAATGCATGAACTCAGCACATACATATAACCAGTTAAAAACATTTTAACACTAAAATTTTGGGGTTTTTTGTGAGTCTCTCGTCTGCTCTTTAGCTGTACCCCAAATATAATCTATTAGGTTTGCTGGCCTGTCAAGCATATGCCCTGGTCATTCAGCCAGCTTTTGACACAGATGTTATGTACTTCTAAAAAATAAAATCAACATCTTTATAAAAAAAAAATAAAAAATGTCAACACAAAATCTAGCTCCAGTCTACCAAATCTCATCCAAACTATTTGCTTCACAAGCCATCATTTTCAACCACATTTTTTTTCTTCCACTAAGCTTTTCTTTAATATGCTTGGATGTGACTTTTTTATGATTAGGTCTTTGGTGAGTGTCTGCTGGTTAATTGCAAACTTAAAATGGCTATTTTAAAACATCTCTATATTATATACAAGTTGAATTGACCTTTATATATTCATATATATATATATATATATATCTAGAAGCAGAATTTGATGCTTTCATTTGCTCTAAGACAAAATAATCAAAATGAACTAAACTAAGCACTTGAAATCTGTCACATCCTGGTTTAACCCCAAGATAGAAAAGCTATGTGTTTGTGCCTTTTGCCTGCAAGAAGACGCTGGAACAGGAAATTGTTTTAAAACCCAAAGTTTCTTACTCCCTTGAGCTCTGCCTGTAGGTTTTCTTCCTGTTGAATGCAGGTCGAACCACCAAAATGCAGCTTAAGAGACTGTAAATCTTGCTTGAACATCTTCACTCTGCTGCAGGTGGGAGACCTCAGGATATAGTGGAATGTCTTGGCTCTCCTGCAATAAAAACCTTAAACTTGCAGGAATAAAATAGAGTTTGACATCAGCCAGATAAACATTGGGTATCTTAGCTTGATATACAGCTTTGCACATGCCAGAAGTTAGTTTGCAATGTTTAAAAAGGAATTCTGTCTGTTAACAGTGGTTGTTGTCTTAGAATATTGACTGTCGTTCTTTTGCTCCGTCACCGCTCTGATGTTTGCATGAAATCTCTTCCAACACTTCAGACACCGAGGCAAAACCAACACTCTGACAGCTCGATCCACATGAGCCTGTGAGTGCTTACTTCAGTACTTTGGATGGTTTTATGTTGCGTCTAGACTTTAATAAGTGGTTGTGTTTTCCTGAACACACACCCCAAATCTACCCTGAAAGTCCTATGGCGATGTTTTAATAATAAAATATCGTCTGCATGTGTTGTGGGGTTCTCTTCATATAAACATGTTTCTAAGAAGCCTGAATGTGGTAAACCTACAAAGACTGCCCTGTCATCAGAAATATTCCTCAGTTTATGTGCTTTTCTTTACGGTGCTACATCCCTGAAGGTTGAGGTTTTTGTGAGCCATGTATGTAGATGCTGTAACTCAGACAACATAAGCAGAATGGTCAAAGTTCTGCTTTTTGGAAGCAGAGTTGGAGCGCTGTGCAGAATCTGCACCGCCGCTCTTCAGGCTGCTGGGTGGACTAACGCCTGACAGCTCATTCAACTCCCTCCACACTTGTTAGAGAATCGAGGAAGAGACACATAAAAAGACTTCGAAGCTTCGAAAAAGTTCTTGGCTAAAGGAAAACAAAAACAGTTTTTGATATAGCCATGAGAAAGCCACTTTAATAACATGGCAGAATCAAGAATTATACCAAGACTTGAGGTTTAGTTTGTCAAAAGAGGCCAATTCACCAAGATAATGCTTGATTTCAGTCATCCGAGTCTCTGTGGCAATAGAGACTCAATTAGGGATTCAGTTTCATCAGATTTCATCTTCAAGTGCCACTAAAGCATTTGATCAAGGGGGGACATCAGCATGAAATGAAAAAACATTAAAACCTGCCTGATTATTTGACCTAGAGCAAAACTGTACGAAAAAAAAATGTTCTGTGGCTCCATGGTACCCCACATGCCAGGTTTTCAGAGTCTGACATTATCTGGTAGCCAAAACACTACATGTTCTTCCCAAAAAATGGAAGCTAAACCACTTTAGACCCACACGTAATAGACTGACTACATTTTGCATGTTAAGCAAAAGAAGAGTGTTAATCAGAGAAGCAGCTACTCTGGGAACCGCACAGATCCACAGCTTAAGTGGGAGAACCTGCCAACGACAAACTGATCAGAGCTGATGAGAAAAAAACCTGTTAGAGCCTGCAAGATAATTGAGACTGGGGTATATGTTCACCTTTCAGCAGGACAGCGACCCTGAACATACAGCTGGAACTACAGAGGAATGGTTGTCAGGATGGCACAGTCAAAGGTCAGATTCCCACAGATCCAATTGGGAATCTTTGGGAAGATTTGTCACTCCCTATAACTTCTACTTCACAATTATACAATGCTTTTTGTTGGTCTTTCTCAGAGAATCTCAATAAAATACTGATGTTTGAGGCTTTTATGTCACAAAATGTAAAAAGGTTTAAGTGGTTTGATTTGTTTGGCAGGCATATCTGGGACAAATGGTGGAAAGCAGCAGAGTAACTCATTTTCACTTATTGTACTGTTATAGTGTAGCTACTTAACATATCTGAATTGTCACCATAAGTCTTTGGTGGCAGCTTAGATCAATCACAGAGCTCCCTTATGTTTTTAATCAATGACCTGTCAAAGCTGTCAAAGCCAGCAGCCATCATTGTATATATAAGTTGCCCATACACACCCTAGTTGATTTCCAACTGATTCTTTAAAAAAATGGTTCCGTAGTTTCCAAAAAAAATGACCAAATTCCAACTTGAAACCAAATTTTAAAGGCTTGAATTATGTGGGATCCAGAGGGAGCTGAACTGAGTTCCCATGAAGAGGGTCCCACGAAGGCAGTAAAGTTATTCAACAGCGAAGGCCAAGACTCATGTGAATCAAACTACAACAAACAGCAACACTTAAATTTTACATTTTTCTCACTATATCTGCAAACAGAGTTATTTCTTTGGATCTACATGGAGGCCTGTCCGTCATGTAAAAAACAGTTTTTCTGTGTTATCTGAAGTCTATTATTTAAAAAATATTTAAAATGTCATATGGAAACTTGGAAATATAACAAAAAGCAAATAATGGTACCCACCTAGTGTGAACAACTCATGACTTTGGTCATAGATTGATAGATTGATGCACATCCATCAGCCATCTGTGTCCCAGGACCTCCACTAACCAGATAAATCATTAAATATCTGCTCCTCTGGGAACTTTGGAGTGTATTTTCCAATCCGAGTTCCTCTTACAGCACTGACCCGTCATTAACCTGCAAGGATTTTCTCTGGTTGCTGGTGAAAAGCGGGACATATTGAATTTCCCCTTTTCTGACATTCAAGTTCTGAGCAGTAATAGTAAGTTGGTAGAGAGGTCCAAGAAAATAACCCAATTTAAGGGAGGCCAAGGTTTGGATATGTTTCATTTCTCTTTGAGCAGAAAATGAAAGGAAAAACATAACAATCTTTGTTTAAATATTGGTCCTTTTTGGCTTTGTTAAAATAAAAAAGGAAAGGTGAAAATTACAAGACGCAGACTGTCTACAGTTTTGACAAGTCCATCGTCTCCAACTTGCTCCAACGGCTGATCACTGCCGAGATGGAAATCGCAGATAGAAAACAGGAGGATGTTTGGTGCTAATCAAGTGCTGACTGGAAGTTCATGTGTATCAAGCTTCCTCCCTTAATGCATATAGTGCTTTGCTATGAACTCTTGCACATTTTGTCACATTGAAACCACAAACTTCAGTGTAGACCCCAGATCAACTTGAAAGAAGACTGGGTTGCAAATATTCACATCTCGCATTACTTGGTAATAAGCAGGTTGTTAGTTGACCTTGAAAATGCACAAAGAAGAGAGAGGAGACAAATTATTTAAAATTGTATTTAACAGGCTGTTTACTAGCTGACAATGACGATGACCCCACAAAACCCTGCAAACAGAAAATAGCCAAAAAAAATGACCCAGTTTTGTGCACAGATCCAAAACTTTCTGCACCAACTTTACCAACTCCCAAACATCTGGTGAGATGGAGATTCCACCAATACTTTAAATACTAGGAAACAACTTGTCTGCTTACAAAGTCATTTTTAGTATATGAAATGCTGCTGAAGTTCAAGCCTCCTCGGTCATGTAGTTGCACCTTTGTTTTTTAACAGTTCACAAAATTGTTTAGTGGTGCTTGATTTGTGTTTCCAGTGTGAAAGACTGTCACTTGTGTAAGACACTTTGTAGTCCTTCGATTTGATAAAATGCTGTAAAAGTGCAGGTCGTTGATCATTTTTACCATCAGTCTACAACACATCAGATCCTCTGGCTCAACCACGTCTCGATTTTTGTTCTGAGGAACTTTGAATAAATCAGAAATGATCTTAATATCTTGGTTAAAGATATTAAACAAACAGAAAGCCGTTTCTTTTTTTTTCTATCAGTTTGAATGTATAAAATCCCAAGATGTATGTGCAGAATTGGACTTTTTAGGTGATAAACTTTTGATCAGATGAAAAAAGTGCCTACCTGGATTTTTAATGGAATTATTTTGTCCTGAAATGTGCATTTCCCCTCAGTTTTAATAGTTTGTAATGTATTTGTGTTGGTGACAGAGCACCACAAAGCATC
>NW_015112756.1:250458-298634 GCF_001443285.1 Poecilia latipinna | reverse complement strand
TTACTTAAGTACATTTATTGAGTACTTTCTCCACCACTGATTTTACCCCGACACCTAAAATAAAATCCACCGCAGCCTTTTCGGATGCCACTTCATCTGCCATTTTCCTTCTTGAAAACAAGAAATAAGATGGCAGCAAATGTAATTTAATTGCTAAATTAAAATATTTAGTTTATGATGCTCTTTCAACATATTTAGAAAAAAAATAGTTCTGCGTCGTCTCAAAACGGCTGTAAATGTTTAGCTTTAAACTGGTGGCTCCGTTGGGCTTGTGGGATATTTGTTTACCCAACTCACGGATAAGAGTAATATTTGCAATATTTTGAGGTACAAACAACGTCCTGTGGGTGTGTTTCCTGTAGGAGTGGTGACCGGCAGTCAGCTGGGCTGTGGTTACGCAAGTCGGTGGCCACAGCGTTGGGAAACCGTAGCACAATAGTAAATGCGTAAGTCGTGAATAAACTGTGGGATGTTGGGGGAGAGGGTGAGGAATTACACATAGTGATGATGATGATCCTGTGGACTCAAAAGGTTAAGGTCTAATTTGCAGCCCTTTCTTTTTGTTGCTGTGTTAAAACCATTCTAGTCAGCAGCAATATAAAACACTACAAAGCAAACATGCCTTTAGTGTGGCTGAGGAAAACATACTTGTGGACGGACTTTTCGGACAGAATGTGCCCGCGCGCCTTGCCATATCAAATCTAATATAGCCCAGCTAATTTGGCTTCAAATAAATCGAGCCGCTTTATTTTGCTAAAGGCGTGAGAATGCACCAGTGGCAGAAAAACAACTAACTGTGTAATATGTCCAGCAGTAAATCATCAGACAGATGTTGAGTGAGGCAGTTTAAAGTCACATTAAAAAAATGATTAATGCTGGGACATGACAGAGGGAGAATTAATGAACGATCCAATCATATAAGTGGTTAAACAAACCGCCGAAGACAGAGAACACCCTTCATTCAGCCGCTGAAAGACAGCAGCAAATATGCGACAGCGCCCTCCCTGCATAGCAATCATTGCTATCGTGCAACATCTCCACGGAAAACTAATCAAACTGTAAATTACAGATGTTCGGTTGTGTACACAAAGGACTGAGTTTGTCTAATTAAAAAAGAAACAATGATTAGTCTGTGGGACATCGCAGTGGAGAGTGAAGGTCCACGCTGAGCATCTTGATGAAAAGCTTCATTATTCGTCTGTTTATACTGCAACACTGGGACTCTGGGTCCCCCGTCCGAAAAGGCCCGGACTGCACCGCTGACTCTGCAGCAATCAGCTGTACGCTGCAGTGTGGAAATTGGCTGTATATTATGAAAAGATTACAATCTAAGCAGTGTGGTGCGTGCCCGTAATTCATGCCATATCCTGTGAGGCTTGGGGTTAAACAGGCAGGACTTAGCGACATGAACAAGACTTCAATCACGGGGAGGCCCGCGAGGATAAGGAGGGGGAAATTCACCGCTGGCGCTGCTATGCGAGGCATATTAGTTGGGACAGAAATGGAACCATTATTTTAAAGAAAATGTGTTGCTTCAAGACTGTAATTTTACATGTGAGGTGTGTTTTATGTTAGAAATTACGCTTTTATTGAATGTTTTAGTGCAGAAGCAGAATGATGACTTCAGCAGGCATCAGAGGGAGTTGGAAGTGCACGGAGCTCAGAGTATGGGGTGATTGGGTGTGTGTTTCTTTTAGGGCAGCAGTGGCAGTCCCCCTTGGGGTTGTTACATTTATGGGCCAGGGAGAGGTTCAAATGGACCGGCATTCAGATCCAGCTTTGGATTCCTCTATGCAGCACTGGAGAGTTACAGACTGAAACACTAGTCCAGCTCGTTCCCATTGTTCTTTACGGCCTCATCCACTCTGCTGTCTTCAGTTGCTGTTGTTGTGAGTTTACTGAATGCAACTGAGAATAATTATGCTATGAAGCCATGTCTCATCCATCTGTGGTCCCTGCATCACAGTGCAGCGACGCAAACAGACTGACTTTCTCCCACCTGCAAAACTCGTCGCACTACTTAAACTATTTCACGTTTTGTACTTTGGGGCAGATTTTACATGATAGATCAATACAAAGTAGGCATAATTGTAAGGCGCAAAGAGCTTTTATAAATAAAAACCTGAAAAGTGTGGCATACATTTGTATTCAACCCCTCAACTCAATACTTTTTTATACCGCTTTTGCTGCAGTGTTGTGCTACCTGTTCTTCTTTGCATAAATGCTGTGAGCATCAGTTTTCAAGTCCAGCCACAGTTTATCAATTGGTCACTCATGGGAAGATGGCAGTGAAAGCCTTCCTTTCACTTCACACACCATGAAGTGAAGCTTCCACACACCATGATGCTGCCACTATCATGTTTCACAGTGGGAATGGTGACTTCAGCGGGACCCCTATATGTTTTAGCATGTAGGCCACAAAACAAAGAAGCAAACATGAGGCAGACTATGCTCTTCATTTATGGCCTGCCTGAACTCTGACACTCCACATGTTAAAACACGGTGGTGGTGGTAGCATCATGCTGCAGGGATGCTTTTGTTCAACAAAGTCATTCAGCCTTGAGGATAAATACCGGGCAATCTGGGACAAAAACATATGAGAGTCTTCAAAAGATTTGAGACAGGAATGCTGGTTTAGGTTCTGACAGGAAACAAGCTCAAGCTTACAGCCAGAGCTACAAATGGATTGGTTTAGCATTTTTGAACAGCCTAGTCAAAGTCCTCACCTAAATTCTACTGAGAAACTGTGACAAACTTAGAAATTGATGTTTGCAGATGCTCTCCGTTCAGTCAAGCTGAACTTGAGCTACTTTCCAAAGAAGAATGAGCAAAAGATGTGCAAAGCTGGTAGAAACTTGCAGCTGCATTTCCAGCAGAACACATAAAAGTTTGTTCTGTGAGGCACTGTAAAAGACTTTTATGGGCTTTGTGATTTATGTTTCCTGATTACAACTAAAAATAATCATCGGATGGTAAGCTTTGGCAGGGCCTGATTGTCTGTGATAGTCTTGCTGAAAGAAAAACCTGCGGCGTCCAGCTTTAAGACAAGTGGAATATCTTGTACGAGGATGGAGGGATGCGGGCCAGCTGTCGTTCCGATCCAACCATTCACATGTGTGGGTCCAGACAGATCAGGAGTGAGGGAGGGTTTGCTGCTGTGAGGCTGCTCCACCTAATCCCATGCTGCATTACTCACCCAGTCCAGTCAAACGGCCCACAGACGCGGGGACTTCCCCTTCCCTCCGAAGACAGAGAGGAATACTGTATTGCTTCATGCGGCGCTGAGGTAATATCATTACTTCAACCAAATGCTGCAAAGTCTAACCTGTATATTGTCTCAAGTGTCTAAACTGCATGGTGGGAGAGTAGATAATAAACTGTGACAGAGTAACGCTAATATGTCACAAGGAATATTGCAGATATAGCATTACAATAATTTTAGGATTATGGTTGCACGTAAATACTTTCCAGTCTGTGCAGCTATGGTTGCTTTTACTGGATCATTTTAGGAAAGCTCATGTCTTGTCTGCAGCGGAGAGTATAAAGCGACACATTTAGTTCCTGATAGATATCAATCCAATCTTTTTCGGGGGAACTCCATGACGTGGGTGTGCAACAGCTCCACAAAGTATTGTCTCTTGCACGCAACTCTGAAATGACTGCTGTCTTGCTGCCGCCGCCACTCCTTTAACACCTTCGGGGTTTTCAAAGGTGTCATTTCAAAAACGCAGACTGAAAAACAAACCCAAACCCGACAGGCGAGCCATGTTCATAAAAGTGCTCATATTTGTCGGGACACGGCCCATAAAGTCGGCCGCCTCTCATCGTATACGTTTCACACAGCTATAATTGTGCGTAATTGCTGTGCTACCTTTAAGTTAAACATTGGGGAAGGATCCTCTTAACAGTGAGATGTGATGGCGTAATGAGTCCAAACTGGTTCTGCTCTGACATATTTCCCATGATAGGTAAATATGAACTTGAAGCAAAGCAATGGGGCTATCTGTGAAAACAAGCAAAGCCATATATTTTACTTGGAAAAACAGCCATCAGCTGTATCAACACTGGTCCTCCTACTGCAGCCAGCCACATCAAGTGAGAAACTGTAGAGTCTGGAGGCATCCTCTGAGCACAAGCACAGACCCGAGGAAAACATCGTCCGTCAGATCAGGGGCTTTCTGGACATATCAGGGTTTAATGACTAATCCCTACTGACTTTAACTGTTTACTCCTGATAAATGTTCAGACATAATAAGATTTTAACAAAGAGAAACAGCTATGGGAGCTGTTAACCGTTGCTGTGTGTTCAATGGCGGTATTATGATAGTGAGGCCGGCCCAACTTTTCCTCTTGCAAATAATCTGTGTGCTGTTTGCACTGGCACAGCTGTTTGCTTCTCCTTTTTTCAGCTGTCTGTGCTCGCCCTCCTTTCTCCCGGTTTGATAACATAATACTCCAAGCATGTTTCCAGAGGGTCATAAAAAGAGAGGGAGCCGCTATCTGCTCTTTGATTGTGCAATGAGCAGATTTAAACACATCCTATAAACCTGGAACCTTCTGCCATCCCATGTTTAATTTTTGTGAGGGTTTTTTTTCCACAGTGCTTACTGGTTTCTTCCGTTTCTGCTTTTTTGTTCAATTTAAATGCTTAAGTTCAAACAAATTGTAATATCTGGGGAACATAACCCAAGTAAACATAAAATGCAGGTTTCAAGCTAAACTGCCCCTGCATGAACAAGTAATTAGAGTATCTTTTAGTATTTGCAAAATTATTTTTACTGCGACACACTGAGGGGTTTGCAAGTGTGATCAACCTGATTAAAATCACGTCGCAGCATGTCCAGACTTTGACTAGGCCTAGTTCTGAGTAAGACTGTGTTTTACTTCTTCTGTTGGTCAAGTAACCACGCAAGCATATCAGGTAAATCTATAAAATACACTTGCACTAAAACCCACGTTGTCTACAGCCAAACCATTCCAGTTAAGCCTGTTTTCATCTGATCACAGAAGCTAAACAGAGTCAGGCCTGGTCAGTACTTAAATGGGAGACCACCTCCAAATGGCTCAAATCCAGGTGCTGTAGGCATTTTTTCTTTACCACAAAAGGGTGTAAAATGCCGGTCAAGGCAATTTTATTGCCTAAACCAGCAATAAAATGCCGGTTAAGTTTCTTTCAAAACCTTTGTGATTTTGAAAGAATCTTGTAGCGTTCTATATTACAGCAGATCTGGAGAAGCCTCTGACTGCAGAGCAGTCTCATGAAGAGGAATCCTTTTTGCACCAGCATCTGCAGAGGTTCCACAGCAGAACCTCAGAACAGAACCAGCCTTCTGCAGCAGGTCACTGAGTCTTTTTAAGTCACTGGTTATAAGGATATTTTCATATAGGTCATGGTTGGTTTGAGTTTTTTCACCCTTAGGTAATGAAAATATGATTTTTAAATATATATTTTTAAACCCAAGTCATCTTTGATAATTACAATCACTTTGATTAACTAAATCATTAAATACAACAGAAAAATAACAGAAACAGAACATATTCACAGTGCTGTTTGCGTGCAACTGGTTTAATGTCACACAAACTGTTCGAAGCACAAGTAGACAGTTAATGGCTACAAGTTTCATAATGTTTCATGTGTGCAGCAGCCATGTTGGATTGTGAACTCGCGGTGGCTTAGGGGCTCGTATAGAAATCCGTCTTCTTTGTATGTTCCGTTTTATTTTTTACTTGGAATGTTCTTACTTCACTTTATGTAACTGAACTTGAGTGGCTATGTTTGACCTGACTGATTATATGTTTCTGGACAGAAATTGGATCTGCTTTTTAAAGGGCTCTTTGTCATGTGGTGGTGAGTTTGTAATGGTGAGAACGAACGCTGAGACCCAGATGATGATGATGATGATTTAATAAAGAGAGTGCTCAAAACAGTCCGGTTCAGGCAGCACGGCAGAACACTTAGCAACAGCTAAATACCGGTAGCAACTGAAAATACAAGACTGGAAACGAGAGCAGAGTCGACACAGGACTTAACAGTTCTACTGTGAGCGACACGCAACACACAAGGATCTGACAAAGAACAGAGACAACAGATGGGCTTAAACACACAGGGAGTAATCAGGGGGACTAGACACACCTGGGAAACAATTAGGGAGCAGACAGGACAACACAGAGACTCATAGGATCACAATAAACACAGAAAAAAAAAAAAAAAACAAAGAAATTTGTTTGGCCCTTGCAGCTTTCTAAATAAATAAATTTTATTCTATTACTTTTTCCCAAGCAGATGATGTCTGTCGGATATTCTGTGAGATTGACTGAACTGTGTGGATTACAAAACCTCTTGGGACATGCAGCACTGCTTATCAAACATCTGATGTTGTGGTTGGATATTTCTTCTTGGTGTAAATCCTTTTTAATGATCTCATTGTGATTTTGAAAGAAACTTGCATGAGTCAGTGACATGCCCACACATGGCTCCCCACAGGGATCTTATTAATGAAACCATTTGCTGCATTGCATTTTTAAATCAGAAAGAATCTGAATACGTCAAAAGCCAAAACCAAGGACATTTTGTCATACTAAAAAACCTTGGGAACATCTTCTTGAGATCCTCTTTTTAAATGCTCCTCCCCATTCCCAGGCCAATATACCGCTTTTTTTGACAACTTGACAACTATCTGTCACCCTGCATGGGAATGAGGTAAAAACATGCGTTTTATTCTCTTACTAACATTTGAAAAAATAAAAAAAAAAACTTTTTTTTTTTATTTTGTTTATTTTCCAACATTGCGGATACTTGATAGCCACAACCAGCTAAATGCTGTTCACCACACCTTATGGAAACACACCCACAGGACATGGTTTATACCTCAAAGTATTAAAAACATCATCCACATCCATGTGCTGGGTAAACAAATATGTCACTGGCCAAAAACCTTTGAAAAAGCAACAGCTACACTGCTGAAAAACAGCAGACTTTTTCTGTTTCTTCTCAATTATTGATTTATACTCGTTAGAGTTAACTCACAAGCACCTTTTGTGTGATCGCTGCTGCCCTTAAAGAAGATGCCTTTTAGTATAATCTATCAATGAAATGTTCAGGAAAAAAAAGGTCCTGGATTTAATTTCCATAAATTTAGGCATTGGGGGAGGAGAAAAATCCATGTTAATGATAAATTCACTGCTTACTCAAATCTTTATCTATACATGTATGTGAAGATTTTTTGTTTATTTAGGTTTAATTTTAGAAATTTTCTTCTACAAAGGCCCTTGAAAATCTTTTTAAAGTGTGCCATCATGAACTGTCTGAAATGCCAGACGGTCTTAAATAAAAATCTCAGTCCCCAGAACTAAATGCTTAAAAAAAAAAAAAAAAAAACGGTGTGAGCTGACGAGAGGAGAGAAAAACAGAGGACCCATGACAATCTGGAAAATCTCTCCAAATTATTTATGGAGATTGTGCAAAAACGACCATAGGCGATGAATGAATAAAATGTGCTCACAATAAAGGCTGAATTTTTCTCTTTTAGATTTATATTAAGACTTTTTAACACTTCTTTACCAGGGGTGCCAATAAATGTAACTATATAAACTTGCCTGGCCCTTTAAATGATGTAATGGGATTCCAAATCCAATAAAGAGACACATTTTTACTGACTTTGTTCCACCTCCCTGTAGGACCCACTGCACCGCAATGAATAGGATAAATTAAAACTTTGTTAGACCGTAAAGCTGTTCTGTTGCCTCCACAATGTAAGTGTCTGTTACGTTAGAAGTGTAGTGATGCATTTGGAGGATCAGAGATGACTCCCAACCAATTCATGAAAAGAAGGTTTTATTTTGTGTAAGTTCTAAAAGGTGGGACCCGACAGCCCCACCTTTGACCTCCAAAAATGATGGTCATTTCTGGTTGTGTGCTCATCTTCCTCATCAGCAAAGCAGCTTCTACGAGTGTCGGCATATTTGAGCGAGTTTCTGATCAACACCCACTGAAGTGAACACTGGGGTGTTCACTGAAGCAATAAAAAAAAAAAAAAAAAAAAAAAGCAAATGCGTTCAGATTTTGAGTGATGCCACCGGCAAATAGGCATGACAGCACATTCGGTCCTACGTCTGCGGGCGGTGGTCTGCGGGGGCTCCGTGTTTTGTTTCAATCATCAAAGCTATTGGGTTGGGGATCTTTTCTCTCTGCCTATCTCTCAGCAACACTCATGGCCACTCGGACCTTGAAATCTTACTCCGGGCTGCTGAGAGGAGTGGGCGGCTGGGCCAAAGAAACGTCTCCCTGGCCTTGGTCGGCGCTGCCGGGGGTCACGCTGGCATTCTTCTGTTACACAAAAGACTTCTTCAAGTGGCCGTGTGACAATGGGCTTTAGATCAGTGGAGCGTTATGATTACTGGGCAACTTGAATGCATTCTGTCTTAAGTGAGCCAAAATTAATTTGAACTTTTTGATGTGTTTCTAAAGCAAACCTGCCTGTAGCATCCAGTAACTTTCAACAGACACGCATTCTGTATCAACAAGACAAACTGGGGTTCGTTATGAGCCTGTTAATAAGCACAGCCCCTCGCTTTCAACCTTAAGTGCTAACATTATGTCACTCACAAGCCCCTCATAATGAATGTGCACAAACCACGTCTCCACAACGGCATTGAAGCATGATTTCACAAGACAAGCCTTTAACGGAGCACAAAGGAATGTCAGATGTGCTGACACAAAAGATCTCCTCTTTCTCTCCCTGATTTACAAAACGTATAACGCACCGAGGGGAGTTGAGACTCTCATGCATTAGCACACCACATTAAAATGCGTTCAGCGACTCTGATTGGGGCCGAATGAAAAACATTATCAAATAAAATTAATTAAAACAAGGCGGTGAGTCTATAGCTTCCAGACTGCTTTTGTTTAGCTGTCGTAAACAGAGTTAGCGGCGTCTGTCAGTGAATTAAGCAAACGCTGGGCCCCTTCTACTGCGGCGGCCTTGATTCGTGGATCCTGTGAGGCGTGCCAGCGCTTTGCTCTCACTCAGCGCGAACCGACTTGGCCGGTGACAGACAGGCAGCCTCGTGTCAAAACACCGTCTGCTTCTGCCAGCCTGCAGGACGCATGCAGAAAGGCACAATAACGTCACCATTTGTATATTTCTGTGCATCGCAAATTTATTCTTAGAATTTAAAGCTTCAACATTTTTTTTATCAGCATCTCATGTGTTAGACTAATGATGAGCGTGCGATTGTGAAGTGGAAAGAAATATGTTCACTTAAAATATTTAAGCTCGTCATACCTTTATGTTTAGCCCCTTTTAGTTTGATACTGCAAAATAAAATGTACTTACACTATTGTGACATCAGAGGTAAGTGTTGAATGACCTTGGCACATCTGCACACCTAAAATAACATTTATTGAAAAAACAAACAAAAACCCGAAAAGCTCATGGTAATTCTGGAGGTGATGCAGCAGTCCACCGCTCAGGTGGGGCGATATGTTGGCAAGGAAATTATTAAATGTTAACTCAACAAATCTGTCAAGGAGAAAGCCGGTGCTGGCAGAAAGCAAACGGAAGTCCCATTTGAATTCTGGCATAAGCCCTACGTTAAAACACAGTGGTGGCAGCATCATACTGTGGGATGCTTTACTTCAGTGTTGGATGGCGCTACACACAAGAAGAAAATCTGTTAGAGGGTGCAAAAGACTTGAAGGGCGAATGTTCACACCTCAGCTGCCAGAGCTACAGTGGAACGACTTAAATCAAGGCATGTTCGTGTGTTAGGATAGCCTAGTCAAAGTACAGAACCAAATCCAATTGAGAATCTCTTGCACTGATGTGAAACTTGATGTCTACAAATGCTCTCTTTGCACTATTTTTGAACTATTTTTCAAACAAGATTGGACAAAAATGTTTTGTCCAAGAAAAAGAGTCACAAAGTGGTTCTTAGTTATTGCATTTTGAAAACCTTTTGGGCCTTTTTTTCCCTTTCATGTATTATGTGCTGCTTTGTGTTGGACTGCAACATAAAATTGAGGCACAAAACACTGAGATTTGTGGTGGTGACGTGACAAAATCTTGAAAAGTTCAAGGGTTATAAATACCTTTCCAAGGCGATGTGTGACAGCATGTGCAATATATCAATGGAGCAACCCTGCCTCTCTGCTGTTCCATAAAAAACAGCCATGTCCAGGCAAGCGTTGTTATTTTGCCATCAAACATAAAATCTGCTTCAGGTAAAAGCATAAATTCTGCATTTTAGCTTTGTAATCACTATTTATTGAGTTCTGTTTAATTTGTTAGCCATGAAGCCATTTCATTTTAAAGTTGGAGCCCATTTTGTATGGGTTGACCACAAAACCAGGCTACAGAGCCAGTGTCTAGTAAATAGAAAACCTCTTTAAAAAGCAATGTGTTCTGTTATCTGAAAGCTTATGAAACTTCACACTGACGTTTTTTATTGGAATATTTGAGGTAACTCTTTATTTTATTTATTTATACTGAAGGGTGAATGATTCACTGAGTTGGAGACTTGATTTATAGTTATCTAAGCAAAAACTGCTGAAATTAGCAGATCAAGACAAAGAAAAAAACAATCAGGCATGTAGACTTGTAACTTTATTAAAACAAAATAGATAGTATTCTGAGAACAAGCCAATAATCCAGACTATCAATAAGGAACAACAGCGTAATCACAATGTGCTGTCTCTATGGCACCCACGCTTGTATTGCCTCTGTGCCGTTTGTTATCATGGCGTGTGGAAACATCCCCCCCCCCCACTGACAGTTTTATGACTGCTTCACAGCATTTTGAGAGCCAAAGCCAAGACAAAATAAAAGACAAGATAATAAAGCCTCCTATTTCCTCTAAAAGGTTAAAAATTTAACTTTACTCTGGATTATGTTTCCTACGATACACAAGTGTTGCAGTTTCACAGTCTTGACCAGCTTTGCACACATAAGAGACTAAACTTTACCCCGATGAATGTTGTTCACTTAACTTAATGGAGAGCATCTAGGGGAAAGAAATTCCAATCGTGACTTTGACTGGGCCATTCCAAGACACGGAGATGCAATGCTCAAGTATTTCTGAAGACGACTGGGTACTCTGGATTTTATTTAAGGACATCAGAGCAAAGGGGAAGAAATAGAAGTGCATGCCTTGTTTTTCCAGGATTTTATTTGTAACTAAAAAAATAAAACCATTCATCATGTTTCCTCTACAATTAATGGCCACGTGGTTTTAATCTAGACTGCTGATTCCCAATAAAATATACTAAAGCTTGCAATGAAACAAAATGGGAAAATGTTGAAATTCACTTTAAATTCTCTTCTCTGTTTTTTTTTCTGTTTATGACACTTAGTGCAAAGTATTGTTGCACAGTTCTAAAGAGCCTTGAAAAACTTCAATTCTGCAGTTTAACTCTGACTACTTCTAGTTATACAGTAGATTCTTGTTGCACATTGGAGTATGGATACATATCACCTGTTTACTTTTTATGGATAGTTCAGTACACTATGCTTACTTTCAACATATCACCTGCTTACTTTTTATCATGCAGGATAAAAAACATTACTCTCTTCCAACTTCCTTCTTATCTCCACTGTTTTCCCCTCCCTGCTTGTTTTTTTCTCTGTTCATTTCCTCTTCCCACCAGGTGAGATCCACACTATATGTTCACACAATTGTTTGTCATCAATGATTTTTTGCTGAAATAAATTCAGTTTATTTTATTTTGCTTTAATTTAATGAAATAAAATAAAATTTATTTATTTATTTAATTAATTAATTAATTAATTATTGGCTGGCCGTTCAAGCTACTAATTTACAAAGGCATATTAGGGACATAGATGTGCTCCAGTGACGCAGATCCTTCATAGAAAAAAATATTTAAAAAATAAAATTATAAAATTATGAGGATAAAGTTATATTAAAAAAATAATAGACATGGTGAAAAGATCAAAATCGGGTTCAAACCCTAACCCAAATATATAAGTCGCATAAGGGCAAAACAGTGGACTTAGCTGGTATTTACCTGCTGTGTGAATAGCCTTTAGTCTAATTCGCCAGCGCTCATGAGAGCAATTTCCTCCTTACTGCTGCTCTGCACACCTGCAGCTGATTCTCCCCTGACCAGGTAATCAGCCAGGCTCAAACCTGCATTCACTGCCAGCCTGTTGACCTAGCATGGTGA
The DNA here is from genome assembly GCF_001443285.1 of Poecilia latipinna. Classification (NCBI taxonomy): domain Eukaryota; kingdom Metazoa; phylum Chordata; class Actinopteri; order Cyprinodontiformes; family Poeciliidae; genus Poecilia; species Poecilia latipinna. The sequence goes on along the minus strand of NW_015112756.1, from coordinate 286,453 downwards.
TGCTTAGCTCCTGCTTTCCTGTTGAAAAGGAAAAATAAAAAAAATCTTAAGTAAATTTTCTTTTAATGTTCATAAATTCATCATAAACTTAAGCTAATAAAATCAATGCATTAATTAAGAAATATTAGCTTTTATTAATCGTAGTTACAGTGGACCCCGATCTAGTCATGGTTCAGTATTCAGTATTTTTTTTTTCCTTTCACCACACAAATAATTATTCTCAATTAAACAGATACTAACTTTTAGAAATGACATCAAATGAGTGTTAAAGTATCTAAAAATATTGTTGCTGTGGCCTATTCTGTGCCACCAAGCACATTTACGCCTTTTTGTATTGTGATTTACCAAGTGTGTTTACAAAAGCTTTAAAGTGACAACCCTAGAGAACAGCTCATTAGTTTAACATTAACAGGTAGTTGATATGCTCCAGTGAAGCAGCATATTCAGCTGTACCCATTAACGGAGCAGTTCCCAAATATTTCCACGTTATGCTCTGGAAGGTGGCCGCTCGCCTGCCTCCGACCCGACTGAGGCCTGTAGACAAACTCGACACTGTCCATAATGTGTTGGGCAACAGTCATTACATTGACATACCTCATGTTGGCACTGGGCCTAAGCCAGGGATTAAATATAATTAGAGAAAGGTTTATTGTTATATGAAGTTACCTGATCTCCTTTTGAAGTATTTTATTGTATCTAATTGTATTTGAGGAAACATGATGACTTTTCCCCCTTTTTGTAGTGAAGTAGATAGCCTGTTAGTATTTAAGTATCACTATGCAGTGGAACCTATTAAAAATGTAAATTAAACAATTTCTCTATTTTTTTTTTTTAGAATTACCTTAAAGTATGTAGGAACATATAAAATATATGGACATCCATGTGATAAAATAAAACTACAATAAAACACTTTTACTCTGGCCTACATCCTACAACTCAAAACCTATCCAAACTGTTCAAGGAAAGGATATAAACATGGTTGCATAAGTGTGCAGACCTTTAAATACTTTGTTGAAGAAACTTTTAATTCAGTTGTACCATTCAGTCTTTTTCTGAAATTTGTTCCTCTCCAACCTTGCATTTGAGCCCCGGTTACAAAGGATCAAAACGATTTCAGTCTTCAAAGATAACAGTCAGGAGGTGGGGACCAAATATCCATAATATATCAATCAGATTTCAGGTTCCTCCAATTTAAAAGAATTTATAGCAGGTGTGAAATCATGAAGCTTGGATGTTGAAACAGAAACCAAAGTGCACTTATGCAATCAAATTATGTCACTTTTATTACATGTTTCCCAATGAGATTTGTTTGTTTTCCAACTGAATTGTAAAGGATATCCATGTTCAAAGTTGAAAAGACCCTTTGAACTTAATGTCTTGCACTAATAGGAGCATATCCCCAGTAGGACATTTTTGTAATTGTTTGTAGAAATATTTAACAGTTTAGTAACACAGTAAAAATGTGGCCACTTGGGTTGAGTTCTTTGTTACTAAGTTAATAAAAACTGTCCCACCTGGATCAGATCTTCCTGTAGTTGATATCGGTTTGTGTCTTCTGGATCTCTTCAGACATTGTACGGATTTAACGTTTGCTTTTCGGTTATACTTAATGTATATTTTCCTTCCTATTGCTTACTAACCTGTGTTATTCTGTTCAACTTGTTTTTAAATAGCTTGTTAGTTTATTACTTTTTGCTTCCTTCAGTCGCTCCATACGTTTCCCCCCAGTTTGTGCTCAAGTTTCCTGTGTTGAGTTTGCTTTGTTGACCTCCTTTTATGAGCTCAAATTTATTGCATTCCCTTGATATTTCTTTATGTTTTGTGTAAATAAACTGAGCAACATTTTTGCAGATCCCCTGCGTCTCTGTGGTTGGTCCGTGTGCTCCCTGACACGCCACATGCTGGTGTGTAATGCCATTTCATGAATTTACATCCAGTTTCCTGGAAATAACATTGCGGCCGGCTTTCCATCTACAGGCTTATGAAAACAGCCTCGGTCTCTTTCAGTCAAGAATGAGAAGACCGAATATCAAAACTGATATCAGCTTGTCACTGCCTGTTCTTCTTCAAGACTTATTCCTGGAGTGTGCCTGCTAATATGTATGAGCCTGAGGATTTAGTTTGCTCTAGAAGAAAGTGAAGCGGACGGGTCATCTATATTGAAACTGACAGGCCCATTTGGAAACAATCATCAAATGTGTCATGGAAAAACCGCTACGTCATGGTGCAAAGGACGTCAAGAGGCTGCCAGCATCAATATTTTCCCCTCAAGGCTGGCAACGGATGTCGTTCTGATGGAGCTTATATTCCTCTTGGCAGGCCTGTAGGCCATTTTTCTTTCCTTTTTCTTTTTAGTAAAAGTTCCTGGTTTCAGAATCCCGGGGATTTCTCACCCTCATCATCCAAAGTGCAACATGACTGACAACAACCGGGACAACAGAGAGGAAGAGTTTTATCGGTGTCACCTCCTCCAGATAGGAAGTCCAGGTAATTAGGTGCACTCACCTCAAGCGAGGCCCAATATCCTGTTTGAAGAGAGCACTGTTCTGACTCACTGATCCTGAGGACACGCAGGCCCTTCTAACTTGAGGAGACCACCTCGGTTAGTGTGATGCACAGTGGGTCTAATCTTCTTGCCTCAGTAGTTTCCCTCCTCCCATTTGAGGAACTGTCACTGTGATCAATAATGAAGCTGCAAACATTCCCCTGAATTCTGGCTTCTTCTTGATCTAATCACAAACAAAGTGCCTTAGAAAAATATTCGCAGCACTCAAAGTTTTTCACATTTTTCACATCACAACCACAAGTTTTAATGCATTTCCTTGGGATTTGATGTACGGAAAGTAAAAGGGGTTGCACATTATGATGTGGAAGCAAAATAAACCATTTTTACCAAAAAAAAAAAAAAAAAATCTGAATTACATGCATTTGAAAACTCATGCTCTTACTCTCGCCATCATTGAACCTAAAGATTTGTGCAAAAAAGAACAGACAACAATGTTTCTCTAGAAACGTACAAGTTCTACAAAGTACTGATTCGGGATGGCTGAATACAAATTAGTTATTTTTTTTCCTTCTTTGGACCCACTTTACAATTAGGCACCACTTTGGTATATCACATAAATTCCCACTGAAAAGCAATAGAAGATTTTGGCTCTGACGCAGGCTCTGGATATGAATCCCCGGTGAAAGGAGCCTTCCTGCACACACATTTGGCCTAATCACAAGGGTCAGCTCAGCTGTATGAGACTTGATACTGTAGACCAGGTGGAAATGCAGCTATAGCCTAAGACAGGATAATCTATCTTCCCTCCCCTCAGAGGATCAAACACCCCTGGCCATTAAGGATGTGAGGAGACAGCACACAACACACTGATGATCCATTCACAGGGTCTTAACCTAACACGTGTGCCTGTGCAGAGAGCTGATCCTGTAACCTTGTTATGACGCTGTTGATGTGCACGCTTGCAGGTAACCATCTAAATCCTTCTGCAGTCATTGCTCCCCGCTCCACTCCCCTTCCCACTGACATATGTTGCGCCACTTTAGCATGGGGGAAAAGACTAAAGACACTTCGAATAAACATGACATAAATGAGTCGCCCACAGAATCACCACAGCAATTAGGCACAGTTTGAACCAATGAAAATCAAAACCAAACCCCTCAACATGTAATCCCTCTTTTTTTACTCAACCTCCACATGGCAGCTGGGCTCCCACCACACCGAGGTGCTCACCGCATATTCACTCAGACATCCAAATACCATCACCTCACAGAAGAGGCTTTTGAACTGCATGCAGCCCTGCTTTGAGAGAGGGGGGGGGGCGACATTTATCTGAGTGCAGAAAGCTGATACCATCTGTAACACATTTTGTAAGAGCAGCTCCCATAAACACACCATGTAAACAGTGGTGTATATTTAAAAGGAAAAACACCCCAAATGACAAAAGGGAACCTCTCTGAGCTCTAATCGCCCACTCAGATGTGCTTCATCACCTCACACATTTACTCTTGCCCGGTATGTGTCGTAATCTCCTTAAAACTCTTAATGCATTAATGCCTACGCTCCATCTTATTTTTACTGTAAGAGAGGTGGGAACCCTGTAAATTTAGGCAGAAGCCGAGTTTCTTAAACTAAGAGAGAGCCAAATGGATATCTGTTACACCCATTTCATTAAATGAGGGTCGGGCTTTATAGAACAGAATAGAAGAAATACCCTATTACGGTCCACAGTGGAGAAATTCAGATGTAACAGAATCAAATCAAAAGTAAGTGGGAGCATGCAGGTTTACACAAAAGTGAGAAATATATAAAGATAAGAATAAGAGGCTGTTCTGTAACTTTACAACATAAGAGAAATAATACTGTTTAGCGACTTAAAGCTATAGATGAACAGAAATGATTCAGTTGAACCCATTCATCTGAATTAAAACGTAAAAGAGGTGCAAATATGTGTGCATAAAAAAAACAGAGTCTAAAAGCTGCGGGGAAGAAGGATCTGTGTTGTAGCTCCTTTGTCCACTTAGGATGCAGCAGTCTGTCACTGAAGGTGCTCTCCAGTTCAGCAGCAGCTTCATGCATTGGTTGGAAGACTTTGTCCAACAGTGATGTTGTAAACAGGTCAACCTAGGACATAGTTGGCCTTCCTGAGGAACATATATGTTAAAGTATTTTGTGTCTTGAATGCCTGAAAGTTAGATTAAACAAATTTTGTTTTTCAAAATAAACTCTGATGTACAGATCTGGGTCGGACGTTTATATTATTCCCATACTAATTTTGGACTTTATGCAATGTTTTTTCAGGGTCAGATGATTATGCAGCAAACAACTTCAAGTATTTTTTATTTTTAGAATTGAGTGTTCAACTTTCTCATGGATGTCTCTAATCTTTCTCATGGATGTACAAGTCTGTTCCTCCACTAATGTTTGGGTAAATGTCTGTTAACATATTGCAGAGACACTGCGTTATATTTGTGACCATCAACAGGCTTCTGTTATAGCTCTGGGTGGATGTTTGACTGCTCATCTTGGTGGAGTTTATTTAAATTGGTTGGGTTTCCCTGCATGGACTCAGTTTTTAGACATAGTCTATAAATTCTCAACAGGGTTGAGGTGGGGGTCATTCCAGATTTATGAAAGCCTACTTAATTCATCCCCAAACCAGTTTTGATGCGTTTTTTGGATCCTTGTCCGACTGAAAGAACCATTAGTGTCCATGTTTGCATCAGCTAACCCAAACTGCTCCCCTGAGAGGGAAAGGTAATCGGTTAAGATGTTCAAGAACAACCCAGGAACCTCCCAAATGTAAACTACTTGAAGAGCAGTGCCACTGCCCACTGTATATAACCATGGACTGAGAGGCTGCCAGCACTTTCAAGCATGACTGAAATCTGCAGCTGCCCACCCAAAGAAACTGAACCCCTTGTGAGAAAATGTTTTATGGCCAGATAAGGCAAAGAATGAGCTGTTTTGCTACAATGATGAAAGGATGTTTGGAGGAGTTGGGGTGAGACTTTCAGATCTAAGAACACTGTTCCGGTTATCAAGCATAGTAGTGGAAGTATCATGCTGATGGTGTATTTAACTGCTTGTTGTACCAGTGAATTGCACAAGATGGAATAATGAAATTCTTCAGCTTTACATCAGCTCAGCTCTGCCAATAATGGTGACCAAACCTCCAGCCTTATGTTCCAGCTCCTCTGCAACTTGCTTAAGGAAATTTTTTATATATATTTACAGGGTTGCATGCATATATTTGATTCTATATGTATATACCATACCGTATATTTTCTCTTTATTCTCGTAGTTCTGAAAGCTGATAGCTATGTATAGCAGTAGCAAAATATCAGCAAAAGAACAAAACGAAACATTGTTTTAATTTCTACAGTCATCAGCCTCTGCTTGAAGAAAGGGAAGAGCCTGCAGAGGTGTTTCACGTGACTGACTGTGGTCGAGCAGGCTTCATGGCTCCAAAACGTGTCGGCATGTTCTGAAGAGCACCTCATGTACATGTCATTTCCTCCTTAATGTAATGCTGAAGGGTAAATGCACAGTCACGTTGCTTGCTAGTATTTCTCTGTTGACTATTGAAACAACAGGATCCTTTTGTTTGCTATGGATGAAAGAGGAAATTAACCTCTTCCTTGACTTCAGTGACTGGATGTTAAATGTTAAAAAGATAGTAGTTGTTATAAATCATTTCATGGGAGCAGTGTGTCATGGGTTTTAATAAAAAGTAGGGGGAAGGGAGCACACTAAGCACCTAATCCACCACATTCTTGTTGAAGTCTGAACTCCAGCAGGCTTCAATGCCATGCTCTGCAACAGAAGGGGTTGCAAAAGACTGAGGTAATTGGATTGGAATACGGCATTGATTGTCAGACAACAAAAGATATCCATCTCTTTCTCCCTCTCATGGCCTTTCAGGTTTTGTGTCCCTGGTCTGGAATGTATTTGGTCATTCACTCATCTCATCCAAGCAGAGAGAGGACACAAGCACAGGAGAGAGGGGCCACCAGGACCGGCTCAGTCTGCTGTTCTCATCTGGAAGTCACAGCAGACCCATGTGTGAGGATGTATGAGCCATGGATCGCCCCCCGAAAGCCCAAGGGTCATTTCTGTGATCATTACCATAATCACATTAAGGCTGCAGGAGATTAGCACCATGGCCTCGGAGGAGAAACCAGGTCTGTGCTCCATGAGGACAACACACCGTGCTCATAGGGAGCAGCAGACATGCTGCATGATAAATGGGAGTAATTATGATTAAACAGAAGAGATCCAGTTTTTTTCAGTTCTTTTTACAGTTGTGTAACACTAGTTTGGATTTGTCATTGTAAAAGGAAAAAACAAATTTATGAAGTGTTGCCAAAAGTGTACCTACCCTCTAGATGTTTTATTTCATAAATAAAAGACAAAATTGTGCATAGTTCTGGAGATGAAGAAACAAAATCACATTTTGTTTCTCCCTCATTTTCTTCCCCCCCACCCCAAAATATCTAAAAAGTGTCCCATCTTTAGATCTCTTTCCACGTCTCTCCTCTGTTCTAGTTTGCCATAGCTTTAAACCTACCAAGACACGGCCTTCCATCTAAACTGACAGCATTAATCAGATAAGAAACCAAGAAACCCGCAGTACCCCTGAAGGAGCTGCAGAGATCCTTTTAGAGACTTAATGTGCCAAACAAGGCAAAAATGTGCAGTTATCATTTCTAAGGTTGGTTTGAAGGACTGATGATAATGAGGAGATGCTGGAGGTAAAAAAGGAATTCCAAGAAGCATAGTTTTTAAAATGCTTACATAACAGTATTGCAGATAATCAAATATCAAACAAAAAGTACATAATTGGTCAAAGGGCAAGATGTAAAGTAAACCCTGGATATGTCACTAAACCATTACAAAGCAATTTACAGAGACTAATGAACAAAACAGAAGTGTTTTTGGATTGTAGGAGGAAACTGGAGTACCCAGAGACAACCCACCATGCATGCAGGAAATATGGTAACTCAAAGAAAAAAGAGCCCATCCTGGACTTGGAACCTAGGACCTCCTTGCTGCAATGGGGCTAAAAATTGCACCACTAGACATTGCAGATGTGAATAGGTATAATCCAAACAACTGGTATAAGTGTGTGTTTCTACAGTAGGGAAGCTGGTCAGAGTTGATAGGTAGGCAGATGGAGATTAATAGAGGAAAATGCTGGGAGGAATCCTGTTAAAAGATGTCAAAGAGTTGACACCTTCCAGCAGAAGAACAACCATTTGGAAGACCCGGAGACATTTGGTCTTCCAAATAAAAGGCCATTAAAATACATCAAAGTTTAGAGTTGCATAATGTGACAAAAGGGGAAAAAGTCTTGCTAAGCACTAGTCTGTATACATTTCCCCCCTCCTCTCACCGCAGCTCTCCCCCACCCCCATCATCCTCCATAGCAGCATCACCTCTGGGCAGGTCGTGGGGGCAATGAAGGCAGATTTCTGACACAACCCCCTCCCCAAACTGTCCATAGCGTCTAGACTCAATTTCAGCTTTTCCCATCAAGGAGAATGAGTGAAAGAGAGAGGAAAAAGAAACTTACCCAAGGGTTAAAAACTTTTCCAATTAACCCTAATTACCCAAAGAGAGCATTTCAATGAGCCCTGTAACCTGAGATGTCTATCAGCTCAGTGGCTCAGGCAAGGAAGTGGTATCTTTCATCTTGAAGTTCAACCACAGGAAACGTGACATTTGAATATTGACAGCAGTGATTTAAGAGCGTGGAAGTAACACCTAGATACTCTCCCTCCTTGTGACAGAATACATGTATCACGGCCTGTGCATAAGATGAAAACCCAACCCCTGGCTTCCGGGTGAGCATCCCTGTGTCGCTGATGCTTCTGCAGATAAGATAAACCCTGCTGCTTTACTGTTAGGGTGAAAACACGGAGAGGTCGTACAGTCTTATAGAAAAACTACAAAACAAATGATACCTTTCAGCTCATCTAGTGCAAGCACATACATCTACACAGCACAACACCCTCATAAACAGCTATAAAGTGGGATGGTGAAGCATTACATAGTTACTGATTGATTCGCTCCTCACTATGTAATACCACGGTTTCCAACGGTGCTTCTTTGATTGTGACCCTTTGAGTGACCTGTGTAATTGGTTCGCACAAATCACTAACGACAGGGGCAGAGGGGGTTTCCCACCCCTCATATAAATGTGTGTGTGGGTGGGTGAGTGCACAGTGCTGGCCACTGATCTAGTTCACAGATTACTTTCTAGAAGAGAGACACCTGGTCACAGTTACCCTTTGACACCAACAGGAATATTTCTGTGATCACATGGAAATAAAACGAATGTTAAATCTGTTAATCTGGTCAGCAGGAGTTTCATTTAGACGGACATCCATCCTGGTAGTGCTGCGGATGTTGGGCCTTACCATGACTCGTCAATATACTCACAAGATCATGTGTAATTGTGAAAAGGAAGGAAAATGAAGCATGTTTGGTACATTTTACACATAAAATATTTAAAAGACTTATTTTTGGATTCAGTTGCCACATGTTCTAAAACGGATTAAGCACTGAACTTACTAGGCCATTCTAACACATTAACATGCCTTGATCTAAACCAGGTTTTCTTCCAGTATTGTTGTGCATGTAGCTCCATCCATATTCACTTCAACTCTAACCACCTTCCCTGTCTCTGCTGAAACAATGCAACTCCACAGCATGATGCTGCCACCACCATTTTCCACAGTGGATGCGGTGTGTTTAGGGTGTTAGGTTTTAGCTACATTTAGATCAAATATATTTTTAGTTTCAGCTCACCAAACCAACATTTTCTGTATACTTGCAGTGTGACTTATCATTTTTTATTTTTTAAGAATCTCTTTCCTCTTGCTGCTCTTCCGTCAAATTTGTAAAGCGTAATGCTTTTATTGTATTTACCTGTTGGTCTTTGCAGCTCCTCCAGAGTTATCACAGCCATCTTGACTGCTTTTATGCTCTCTTTGGTCAACTTGGGTGAACATTCATGCTTTAGTAGGCTGTTGTGCTCTATATTGTCAGATGATTCATTGAACAGAGCTCTGTGAGATGCTAGGAGCTTGGCATGTTGTTTTATGGCTTCTAACTAATTTAAATTGGTCTTCATGATGCTGTTTGTCGACTCTTACAGACCTCTGAAGCCTTCACGGAACAGTTGGATTTATTCTGAGGTTAAATTACACACAGATTGAATCTGTTTGCTATTTAGAGAATTTCTGAAGCCTATTGATTTTATTTATAACTATCAAAATAAAGGCATCTGTATACAATATTTTCAGATTTTTATTTGTAGAGAAATGTTTAAGACCATGTATTATTTTTCTTTTTACTTCACGACGATGCTCGGTTTCATAGAATAAACCCCAATAACTGCATTCGGAGTTGCCCTTGTAACGTAAAAAATATGAAAAAGTTCAAGTACAAATACTTTTCCAAGGCACTTTATATTCTGATTAGCAACTGATTTACAATGTGTGCTCTTGACATTGTTGACATTCCAACAATCAAAGCATATTTAGCAGGAAGAATATGCTTAAAATTTGCAGATGTTTATGATGTTTCAACAGTAGAATTTCACAATCTTCTTCCAAGGCTTGCCTAAAAATACCATGCTTTCAGTATTTGTCCTTGGCTCACTGCTGGCCTTGATGCAAGCTTTCCTTTCACTCCACATGATTTAGCAAGCTGCCTTTACTAATCAGAGTGTGAAAGCTAACATCGGATCTGTCCACCTTTCAGGCGGACATAAATCTTTCCGAAGTAAAAATTACTGGAAAAGCTGTGGTTAAGTCCAATAGAACAAGAGGTAGATGCAGTAAGAACTGAGGCATGCTTGAAAAATGCATTTCATTTTTGTTTAGGCTTGTGGCTGTGGAGATTTATGCACGTCAATATGACTTCGGGTCATATGAGTCTTCACATTTTATTGTGCCAGGACCGTGATGCTAGAAACTCTTACAGCTACCATGCAGGTGTGTATTTTTTTATAATTCGTGGAAACACAAACACAGTTTGTTAATCAAATATGGATTTCCACTGCAAGATTTCACAAAAAAAAATAAATAAAAGTAGACTGTGGCAAAAAGAAAAAAGTCATTCAGTTCTGATTTTTATTTTTGGTTTGATATCACAAAAGACACAAGGATCGAGCTGATTATCTGATATTTGTAAAAGCTACATTTAAAGTGAGTTGGGAAAAGTTTAAATAGAGAAGTGTTTTTCTGACTTACAACTATGGCCCAGTCTTTTGGGACCGTCGTTATTCCAAGATTCAATTTTTGAGACAATTCTAATGCTTCATGATGGCCCTTTTCCAAAAGTTCTAGATGATTTATAAGGGTTTTCCACTAGTATTGTGGAAAACCACAATACTAGTGGTTTTCTAAAAAGAGTAAAAAGCACCCTTTTTAGAGTGCTTTTTAGACTGGCACTCTAAAAAGAGAGTGCTAGTCTCTCTTTTTAGTTTTTTTTTTTTTTTTTTGCTGGGGTTCTAAATGTGCAAAGTGGAGCTTAAAATGTGACATCAGAAGAGTGTCGGTCACTGCTTGGCTAGGGTGTTGCATCACAAAAGTGACTCTCACTCTACTTTACGTCTCTGCCCACAGACTTCTCTGGTTCTTTTCTTTTTTGAGTCAAACAAAAAGCCCCAGACTGAGCAGGCTGCTCAACATATCCTCCATATCCTCCACTGTTGCGTTTGTGCAACATACACATCTCGCTGCTCTAAGTTTTGGACTCTGAGGTCGACCAATAAGTCGACAACACTCACTAGACTTGTAATGGAAAACCACCAGAACTGTGTAAATGAGCCGAGTCGAGCCACGCTTTAGAGGTGCTAGTGGAAAAGGGCCATAAGTCTCTCTATGTTAGTGGCGGATTTAATAGTGGCAATATGGTTTACTACCCAGCGAGGCATGACCTAGGGAACACCTGGAATAAAGTCGTCAGTCTGATACAACCCAACAATTTTTTGTTGCTTCGTTTACATGTCAGCTCCACAGTGAGTAGAATGTTAGCAACGTAAAAATAATGCTATACAATGCAATTGGGTATTAAAGCTGAAATTTTATTTCGCTTAGATGTAATAGTTCTTTACATGTTTCTTATAACGTGGAACTAAACCCGATGTAAAAGCATAAGCTCCGGACATATTTCGGGAAATTCCACCAAAGTGGGCAGTGCTAAGAGACACCGAGGGGCGTGGCCAAGTGTGGGGAGGAGGAGCAGAGGGAGTTAAACAGGGGTGTGGTCAAGGAGAGGGAAAGTGACAGCTAGCTTGAAACATGAAGAGTGACCAGCGCAACGCTGGTAGTTTCGCCACAGATCGGTCTTTTAAGGTAAAGAATTTCTATCCATCATCACCAGAGGTGAAGGTAGGCTTTGTGGAGTCCAGCAGGTTCAAACCTAATCAGCTCAAGCTCAAGGCGCTGACTCAGCGAGTCCTGTAGCTAGCACAATGCTAATTAAATTAAAAGCCTATTCTAACTAATAAGTAATAAAATGCTAACCTGAAAATGTTATCAATTAATGCCTACAATTCCAACTCCTGACTTGCTATGTCTGTGTGAGATGGTTTTATACCTGATGCAGGGTTGTGACGAAGACATCGACCAAGTTGTACCGTTTGTTACCAACAGGAAGATTAAACTCCTAACCCAAAAACATCAAAAACGAAATTATATGAAAACGTCACTATTTGCACAGTAACATAAAGAAAGCACCTTTAAAGTGCAGTTAATCTGCAAATGAAATGTTGATTTGGGGTTTAGCTAATCTTTAAAAAACTTCATTGATTGTTATTGAAAATACAATGTCAATCCAATTTATTGAGGTAATAGCTTATAAAGTTAAGTTAAATACTAGAAAATATATTTTTTTTAAGAATAGACTTTGACTGGTTTGCTTAACATCAACTAAAATCGCTGTTCAAATCACATTTTCAGTTGTTCTCTACACAAAATAATTTGGTGAAAGCATATTTTTTTCTCTCTTTAAAAAAAAAAAAAAAAAAAAAGTATAAACAACAGTTTTTATACATATATAATTACCTCCCAGTCAAGCACCACCACCGCCACCTGCACCCTGATCGTGCTTCAAGCCCCAATCAAAAGTTTGCAGCCCTGCTCAGCCCCATGTGATGTCACCACCAGAGGCACGTACCTGTGGAAGCTCGGGGAGGCTGGGTTTTATCTCGATTAAAACCGTTCACAGCGAATTTGCTAAACAGCGAGGTTGTATATTGTTCTGTAGGCGGTAACTGCATCTAAAGTGATTGTGCTGTTTTTTTACAGAAAAGTGTGAGAAGCAGCTTTAAGGTTGAGGGGCGGTGCTGTGTGCTAGCTTGCCTCATTATTATGGAGGCAACTCCCCTTCGCTGAACTTGTGTAGCTAGGGCTCAGACTCGGACCAGCAGTCAGTGAGTCAGTCTGCAGTGGGATCGGCCGCCGCATGGCTTCTGCGTAAACTTTCCTCAGCAACAAGTGGAGACGAAGAGCAGACGCTCCGGAGTGTTTGACGGACCTACCAGGAAAGAAACCACAGCTCTTCTATGAATCTGGAACCTGTGCTCCGCTAAGCAAACTGCTGTTTCCCCCCCATTCGTGCATGTTCAAACCAGAGGAGAGCTCTGGTGCCGTGGGTCGGCCGGACGACTAGTACAAACGAGTGGCAAACAGCAGGCATGATTTTGAGACGCAGCTCCGCGGTTGCTGCCTTCTTCCTGCTCTGCTTTCTTGTGGAGGTATGTGGATCTGTTGTTGGTCGGGGAGCAGCGGGAAAGGTCACTCGGTTCGGCTGAGTGGATGCACCGCTGTGTTCTGTGTGCTAGCTCGACATGCAGCCGTGCTTCCAGGAGAGGTTCGGGTCTGCACGCTGAATAACCACTCTTCTGTCTCCCAACAGGTGTCGCAGGGATCGGGACAATTCGAGCTGCAGATCTTGTCGATGCACAACGCGAACGGAGAGTTGCCCAACGGCATGTGTTGCGATGGCGCACGGAGCGCAGCGGATCGAAAGTGCGCACGGAGCGAGTGCGACACGTTTTTCAAAGTTTGTCTGAAGGAATACCAGTCCAGGGTTTCCGCTGCGGGGCCCTGCAGCTTCGGAATGGGATCTACGCCTGTCCTCGGAGGGAATACGTTTTCTTTCAGGAGTCCTGTCAGGAATGACAAATCCAGGATAGTTTTGCCCTTCAGCTTTGCCTGGCCGGTGAGTGGAGGCTTAAATAATCATTAAAAAAAAAAAAAAAAAACATTTCCTGATTTCCATCCCCAAATAAAACGTATAGAGAAGTGAAAATAGGTGTTCGGAAGGCAGATGTATGTCCTTACATCACCTTCACTGGGGCCGGGACGAAACATATGAAAACTTTGTGACTTTTTATGTGTCTCCTTTTTTCCTGGGAAGCCCAGGAAAGTTTGAATTTACAGACAAGTTTGAAAACCTACCAGAAGTAAACACATTTTATGTATGAAAGACAACATTCTAATAAAAACACCAAAACATTATACTCGTTGGAAAAAAAAAAAAAACTTTAATGCACACTTAAACTACTTGTAAATACATCAATGGTTAGTCTTTTTTTTTCTCATTGTTGCTTGGTAATGCAAAATCAAATAAGACATATAAAATGCAAAAACAAGATAAAAAAAGATGTTAGAAAAATTTAGCATGGACAATATAAACAGGAAGTCTGTGCTGCTGTGGTGACTTGTGGGGTCCCAAATTAAATTTGCTCCGGGCCTCATTCAGACTTGGATCGACTCTGACTTTAACGTCCCCCTCCCCCTTTAAAAAGTGGATAGAAAAGGCAACAAACAAAGGAAAAGTTTCCCTTTGGAATCCTTCTTTTTTTGACACCCCCTGACCCTGGTCCCCAGATTGTGTGCACTAATTTACAATGTGCAGGTATTTTAGTCCACCAGGCCTAGACCTGTCCATCATAATTGGTTTAGGTTGTTAAAGTACTTTGCATATTGTTAAACTTGGAATTTGACTTGGGGTGAAACTTGGTTGCTAATTCGAAATTATGATTTGAAGTTAATTATAGCCATCTGACACGTATCAGTTTGAGTAAAGATGAAAGTGTCTCCAGTTATTTCATTCCTGTGTCTTGCTTTGTGTGTGACAGTGTTAAAAGCAGTCGTTGAAATAGAGATGCCCAAAAGTCGTACAATATTTCTGCAATCAGCTTTGATCTGGTGTCGGATATTGTAAACGTGAGCATTTTTTTTTTATTCATTAGATTTATTGAAACCATGCTTTACACATTGACTGATGGCATGTACTGTTCAGATACATGTCAAAAAAAAATCTCGAAATCCCTTCAGTTTGTGTTGGATGCAAAACCAGAAAACCTGCAACACTTTTTTTTTTCTCCACTACACATCATACTCCTTAGATTACAATTATCTGTTAGGGAACCCCTATTGGTGCAATCTTTACTTTATTTGATCCTGTTTGCATAATCTTAACAGATAACAGTTGACATGAAACGGTTTAAATCACAGATTTCCTCTCCTCTGCCTCCTCTGGTTGCTTCTCAAGTTGCAGCAACTCCAGAGTAGAAAGAAAAGAGAAAACTTTCTGGTTTCTTTGGGTCACACATCTCGTCTTCTTTTGGTAAATAAACGACCCTGACAAGCGGGAGTGCTGGAGCTTTGTGAGAGAGATGATTTGCCATGCTGGAACACATTTCCATGAAGTGAAAAAAAAAAAAGGGACCGTGCACAGACTGACTGGCCCCAGAGCTTGGCCCACAAACTCCTCCACTGTGCCTGATAGCTGAAAGGCACAGTCTGCTGGTATGTGTGTGTGTCCAATTACATCAAGGCTATTTTTACCTCAATCGTGATGGAAGTTCTTCTTGTAATATCTTGCATTATTCACGCTGATTTGTTGTTTCCATCAATCATGACCGGTTTTTGTCTCTGATATATGAGGTAGATCCTATCAGTTAATGTCAAAAAAAAAAAAAAAGAAAAGGACGTTTGTGTTGGCTTGTGGGAATTTGATGCTTTGTGCTTTTTATTTGTGCTCTACTTGGAGCCTGGCGTCTTGCATATTTTTTTAAACAACAAAGGTTTCTGTTTACATTCCCATTCTGGCAGCATTAGGTTTGCGTGAACCCTTGCAACAGCACTAGAGCAGAGATGGACAACAAACTTGGTGCCTTGTAAAGTTTGAGGGCTCTTGGTTGTACTCTTTCAGTTTCATGCATACTAAAAAAAAAACAAAACAAAAAAAAACATTTTCTTGCCATACAATGAAATAAGAACATCTGGATTGTTTGGGCCACTGTTCCAATTCAAAGGGCTTTGGTGCAGACAGCCCTTGAATTAGATTCAGATTCAGTTGATTGGCTGTTGTGGACAGATGGCAGTGTGGTGCAATTGGGCTTGTTGGGTCCTGAGAGTTCATGAAGCCCTCTCCCCCACCCCTCTTCGTCCCTTCATCCTCTCTTGTGAGCTGCATGAAGTTGGCCTCTTGTCCAGACCGAGGGCTTTGTTTAAATCACGCTCGGTTGGACCGCAGGCATTTCATCGCTTTAACCTTGCCACCCACGGTAACTGCTGCACTTAATGAGGCTGCACACATGTCCTCAGATCAGGTAGGGCAAGAACCAGGCGTCCAGTTGAACTGGACGATGTTGGCTGGACCTCTTTAACACAAGCGAACCGCTGTTTCGGAGACTTGTTGGGTTCAGGGTGTCTGCTTGGGGCTTTTATTCCACAAGAGAAGTGAGGTCCCAGCTCCACTGGCCCTCACGGTGTATCAAGTAGAGACAATAGGGTGCCCTCTGTGACTACAGTGAGGATTACAGAACATAATGGAGGTAGCGCAGCTGTAAAGCCAGTGCAGGGCAAGCAACAGGAAACAGTTGTCGTAGACTCAGCAATGATGGAAGACCACATCTCTCTGGCTTCATCAGCATATTTGGTCACCTAGGAAAAAGTGAGAAGAATTTTTACATTTATCTTTTGTTTGAAAGTCAGTAATTGAGTAAAGACATCACAGGTTGGATTTTGATTTGTCTTCATGTTGGGCCAGAACTCGTATCGAGAAGTAGCAAAGTTGGAAAAAATGTCTGGTTTCACATTGCTTAAGACTTTCTGTTAAATCTTTTCTATACCTTGAAGTCATTTCTTTAAGGAAAAATTAGAGCAATTTCATGAGTGACCCACCTTTTCTGCACTAGTTGCTGTGCACTGCTGGTCAGCTGATTGAAAGAAGGCTCCTAGACTTACAAGAAAGACAAATATGGCTGCTTGAAAATATTGCAGTTGCAAAAACACAGAAAATCATGGTGTAGAAACAAAAGATTTATCATTCCTATTCGGGTGTATTTTTAAGCTACAGCTGGCAAACCCCAAACGGCATCCCCCTCAACTAGAATTGGTAGCTTAATTAGGTAACTAGTCAGTACCAGCTTGTTATACTTGGGCTAAGGTCCTAAAGACAAAAAGCTGCACTACTACATATGCATGAATTAATTGGCCAAAGATCAGAATCATATGGTTAGGAAGATATGCATTGAAGCTTAAATTGAGATTCTTTTAGGATTCTGGTGTAAAAATTCTGTGCACTGCTGGTCAGCTGATTGAAAGAAGGCTCCTCTATTATTATTTAAGTGGTGGCACAAATAACATTTTTGTTTTAGATCTTATGTAAATACCATCGCCTTATTTTTAGTTCTGCTACCGTGAGAACTCCATACTGTTTTTTTTTTTTTTTTGGTACTTTAACTACCTAATCCATTTAAATCAGATGACATAATTCAATTTTTCTCCCATCTTCCCCTTCATGCACAGTGTTGTAGTGTTACTCTGAGCTGGGACATGTTAATATCCCTGTGATTGATTTTTCTTGACGAGCCAAAGCGGTCTGAAAACACGAAGGTGTGTCGAAGAACAATAGGCGGCTCAGCCTGAAGGATAATTGCTGTTGGCTGCTGTGGGAGTAATGGCATGTTTGTTTTATGTACTCTTCTCTGATGTGGCAGTTAAATGCAGATTAGTCGAGTGAAAGAGGGAAAAGAATGTCTCTCTTGTACCTCACCCTGTTCTGCTTCCTTTTTTTTTTCCACCTTTTTAAAATTTGTACTTGCAGTGCTTTTCGCTGTGACATTGCATAATGGCTTCTGACGCTTCACTGCTTATCAGACTTGTTTTGAAGTTAAACAGAAGCATGGCATCACATGCTTTCTGAGGCACATTTAATCGAGATAACCTGTGCTTTGTTTGCATTTCCGTTAATGGAGGCTGACCCGTGCCAAAAAGCGATCCCTCGCTCTCCCTAAGCTTGTTTAGTTAAATGCACAACATGGCTTTCATCTCTTGTCTGGGGGTTCGTGTTGTGATCTTGTTTGCCTTGTGAAAAAAGGTCTGTTTGTGGTGTCTTTGTTTATGTTGGCAAAAGGTGAGATTTCTTGCAGTTGAGATTCCGATGTATCCTTCGTGGAATATTTATTGAGCCGTTATTTAGATGGGTCATGTTGGGACGGGGATATTTACATTGTTTGACTACATTAGAGTTGTCATTTTATATCTCGGACTGTCACATAGGTGTTATATCAACCATCTTGCCATTCTTTGGCTAGAGCTGCTGAAGAAATCTGATACAAAGCGTCAAGATCTCTTTGACTTGTTCTGTTTGCATTTCCTTTATTCTGATTGTGGATCCTTGTTTATCTTCAACCTTTTTCAACCAAGACTAAGCTCTTCTTTTATACCTTACGCTTGAAGTTAGGCTTGTGCTGAATACTTTTTTGACAGAGTGTATTAGAATTTTAAAAAAAGAAAATTCAACTAAACTTTTCCTTCCATCCTTTGTTTTATGGTTGAAGTCCTCTCAGAGAGATGTTGGAGTGAGTGAAGTTTTCTCCTGCTGTTGCTGGGCACTGCTGACCATGTCGTTTAAAAAAAATACACACTTACAAAGACAAATTTGGCAGTTTAGGAAAAGATGAGGTAACAAAACAGGCAGCCATGGCGTATAAACTTAACAAATTTTCATTTCCTTTGTTTTAATTGAAGACAGAGATGTTGTCTCGGATCTAACATTTCTGTTTTTCTTTTATGAGCAGTTGCCTTCATATAAAGTCGAGCTAAATCTCAATACCAGTATTGAGATTCAGAAAGTTTCAGAATGGTAACATTTCCACTACGCATTACCAAAATAAGATTACTAGGATGACTTAAGCTTTCTCTGCCTGTTGCCTGTGCACTGCCAGTGAGCTGGCTTAAAGAAGGGCACACTTACAAAAAAAACCCTCCTCCTTTGGAAATATTTTTAGTCACGAAAAACAGTCATAATGTGCAAACTAAAGGAGTTTGCATTTCCGTCCTGCAGATTGACGACCTCAGTTTATTTTCAACCTTTAGCTTTTGCCTGTTTTTCCAAGACGCATGCCTCTCCTTATTTTGTTATATTTCTTAGTAATAGCACATCAGATGGGTTCATTTTTTACAGTGGAGGACAGGGGGAGTGTGTTAGAAAATTCCCCTACTGAGAGGATTTAGTTGTGTTCTTTGGCAAGTGAGTGTGGTTTGAACTGGAAGGATCTTTATCGCCTGTGTTGGTTGTCTGTAGGACAGTGCCTGCTCGGCCAGGAAAGATAAGAAGACGTATGGCCACACTTACTGCACTTGGGTGTGTGTGTTTATATGTGTGTGTTGGAGAGAGGGAGTGTGTTCTCTGTAGTTCAAAGAAAAGCGGTGAGTCAGCTGGAAGCCTGGGAAAAGTGAACCTGGCAGTGGCAAGACGGTTTCAAGCTGATAAGAGTGGAGGAGTTATGGAGTGTTAGTGAATGAGGAGTGGGGCTGTGTTTTACTCTCTGCAAGTTTTTTTTTTTTGTTTTGTTTTGTTTTGTTTTGTCTGTCTGAAATGGTGACCTTTTAGGCTTATTCAAAGTAACATCAAAGACTGTTTTAATCATTTTTAGGGCTAAGACTAATGTATAATCAGCCTTGTTGGGATTAAAGTGCTTCAGTGGCCTCCATGCCAAGGCAAGCCCAAGTCGTGTAAGATCTGGGTGTGTTTTTGTCTTTTGTGAATGTGTCTTAAAGGTATTAAGATCTGAGGCGCCCTGTGAATTTAATGTGCCAGTTTTTTGTGTATTTCAGCTTATAACAGAGAGCAGGGTTTCCATCCTGCCAGTCATTGACGCAGTATGACGTTTCATTGTTTGTTGATGTTTTCTCTTGGCAGAGATCCAGTGCTGTTCGTAGCACAACAGTTAGGGAAATGCTTCTGCAATGTAAAAAACAGAATGTACAGATCGCTAAAGGATTATTCAACTGAGATAGGCTTTGGTATCATAGTATAACTCGCCAAGGTTTAAAACTGTGCTCTGATTTTTGTATTTTACCTTTTTATTTTTTATTTTTGGTTTAAATTTCTTCTTAATAAAATGCCTGTGAAAATACAGAAGCATCTACAACATAAATAGCCTTTTAACGTATCTACAAAAGTATAGAATTTTAAAGTTCACAAATGTTTAGTCCATATAATATTTTATGGTTATCTAATTTTAATCCTTTTTTGATGCCAAAAAAGTATTGAAAATTTCCCTTTTATTGCTTTTTCTGTAAATTCAGCTTTGGTTTAGCACCAATAGAATGCATTAGCTGCTAACTGTTAACATTTAGCATTGTTTGAGCTAGCTAGTTGCGGTGTTAGTCGGTTGCATTAGCATTGAGGAAGCTGGAAGCATCAGGGTCAGTTGTAGGTTTTTGTGTTGTAGTATTTCTGGCACCCAGTAAAAATAGAAACTGTGATAAATGATTTGCACGCACTGCAAGACGATCAAGACTAGCTAACTGTTAGCTGCTAGCAATACTAAAGTTAGCATCTGTTTCACGAAAGTTATGTCATAAATCAAATGAACATCTGCAGTATGAACTGCAGATGTTTTCTTGTAGTTAAAAATGAAACATTATGGCCCTCTAACCTGAAGTGGAAAACATTATACTCAACAAAGATGCTTTTAAAATGATCTAAGATTTGCTAAAAACAAACAAAAAGACTGTTTACCATGCCTTTGTTTATTTATATCTTAAATTTGAGTGCAAATATTGTGAAATTGTGGTATTTTTACTTAAGGCTGTCACACTGTCAGAATGCTATAGTGACCCACACCTAAACTGGGGTGGAAATCAGTTTTCCCAAATGCTAAATTACAAAAAAGTACACTTAAATTCCTAATGAGTATATGTCTTGTGTGGTCGGTGAAATTGCATTAGAGTTCCCATTTTTAGGATGAGATCACTGCTTGTATTGAGCGGCTGTCGCATGCGTGAGAGTTATTTCTGTTAGTCATTCCTAGCCCAGAGAGGTTTCAAAATGTCATGCAGTAAAATAGCTTGTAATGATGTTTTTGAGTGCTCTTGTTTAAGCTTGAAATTTAATCTGCCAGCAACTAGCACGCTAAAAAGCTAAAGTTCCTGTGCTGGGTTTTTAGGTGTTGGACACTGTGGAGGGAGGTGGGGAACACCAAAGCTTTAACTTGATACTTGCCAGAACACTCTTGTTCTGAGTGCTAGAATAACTAGCTGCAGGTTTCAACAATGTAGAGGATGATTAGGGATCACGTTACCACTGACTCGGTGCAGTGTTAAGCAACTGCAAGCAGTTATGAATCAGGACTTACTGTAAAGTTTTGATGAGTGTTGCATTTCAAATAATGGTTGCCCTGATTGCAGGGAAGTACTGGCAAGGGATCAAACAAATGTCTCCTGGTAAAATGGAAAGTTGAATGCCTGAGAACAAGGTGAAGGCAAAGCGAGAAAAAAAAAATCCACTGGAGTGACTCATGCTCCTTGCTTTCTTTGTGTGGAAAGTGAGCAGGGGTTTTCCTTTGGAGCAGGTTTGTTTACCATGAAGTCATCACAGCGAAGACGGACTCACTGGCACTTCAGAATTTTTCAAATGCCTCCATGCGGCGCTGCAAGGAGCTGTGCAAGTACAACAAGTGATACTTATGTCTAGTAGTGGATGCTCGAGCACCACAAGTGGATTTCATTTTCTCTCACTTTGCCGATGCTTTCGTTCTCTCATAACTGTTGTGCATGCTAGGGTGAATGTGTAAACCGATATCGGTGTGAGCTTGATCCACCCTGGACTGGACAAAACGTGTTTCTGGGAAAATTGAAATGTAGATGGGCCTTTCAGAGTTGGACTTTTTTGTGCCTTGTGCTGGGTACTTGAAAAGCTTCAGATCTCTGTCATAAGTTACTTAAATTAGTCTAAAATTGAAACGTTTCCTTAGAATGAGGATGTGCATGTTTTTCTATGAACTTCCACATGATCTTTGGTGTTTTTCTGCTGTTTTGTGAGCCCTCAGCTTGCCCACTGGCCCATACGTCTGTCTTTCTAATCATAGGGAGACCTCTGCACCACCTCAGGCTTATCTGTTAATCAGATCAGCAGTCGTGCGTTGACAGAATTTTCTGGTGGAGGCTTTGTTAGCCATTCTAGAGAAAAGAGGGGGATGAAATGTCACTGGGAGGACGGGTGAGTCTTTGGGAAACGGGGAAAGTTCTCCAAACGTTGGCAGTATTGCCACATCCAAGACTCATTTTTGTGATTATTCAGGTCCAGCAGTGAATGAAAAGACTTGGATAGCATAGGTTTGGGGCCAGAAAATTGAAACTTGCAAATAAATATGCATGTCCTAATTATTACCAATGATTATTTTTATTTAATTTTTTGTTGTGTTGATTTTCACTGACACTTCTTATCTCTCTGTCTCCCTTCTTCCTCAGAGGTCCTATACTTTGATAGTGGAGGCCTGGGACTTTAACAATGAAACCGGTGGTGAGTATTTCTTTCCATCTGACATCTACGTCCTGCCCTATTTTCTCTTTACTGTCTTTTGGCCGTCCTTGTGGCAGCACCTGGGAGACATTATGTTGAAGGTCAGGGAAGGAAGTTTATCCTTCCCAAACCCCACTGCCCTTTTCCTCAAGATCCACAGGCTGTTTTTTTTAAGTGTGCTGACAGGTGCTTGTGAGGGCAGGAAGAAGAGATAGTGAGGCAGAGGAGGGGAGCCTCATTGCCCACACCGGCCTATAAAAATGTTTTTATATGGCCGATGACTGATGGCAGGTGCTGCCAGCTGAGGTCGGGGTCACGCTGTCTCGCTATCAATGAGGCATAAAACACAAGAGTTCATCCAGAACGTGCAGCCCGGCCTGCAGTCTCCACACAGGGGTCCGTGGCCTCTGAACCGTGCCTTCTCGCAGATTAAAGTTCCTGCTGGTGCAGGTGAGCTCGGAGCGCGCTCACTGGGAAGGACTCTGTGCGCCATTCAAAGACTCTGCACGTTTTTCTCACGAGTGTGGGAATAACATGGTGGTGACACAAGGCAGAAATCTAAATACTGGCTGCTGTTGGGACTTCTGCTGGCTGGTGGTCAGGTTGGACATGGTGTGGTGACCTGCATTGAGGGCCGGGCCTCAGCTGGAGTGTGTTGTCTGAACTCGACGAGGTTTCGGTCTTTTCTGCTGCATTTGCCGCTCCCCAGAGAACCATTAGGACACTAGTGTGAAAAGCCCCCTGAATGCGCTCTCACTGTTGGTTTAACTTTTTATGGTTGGCAGGGCAGCTCACAACTCTGCTACATTCATGTGTCTGGCTGAGTTTGATAGTTTTCTTAATTTAAATGACGACTTTTAAGGAATCCCAATAGTCAGAGTTACTAGAAATGCATCTTATGAAGACTCAAATCTAGCCATTTTCAGGGTTTGTGATGCGTTTAAAAGTAAATTCAGAGAGAGGGCATGAGAGTTTATGAAAATAACAGACTGAATTTATTACAACAGCGTTGCTCCGTTTTTTTCTTTTGAGCTAAGCTTAGTGTTTGTCAGTTGTGGCACATACCCAATCTGTAAATGCTGACATCCTTTTTTAAATCTGAGTAACTTTAAAGATCTCGGTTTTCTGACGAATAGGCTCAGAGATTTCTAATTTAGTAATACCAGCCATACTAAATGTGGCATTTACTAATTTAAGATGCTAAAATTAATCTGATTGATGCATCGCAATTCAAATGTGACATTAAAAATTGGCCATAATTCTTTCTTAATTTTTTTTTTTTTGTAATTGGGGAAAAAACATTTAAATTAGGAAGTACTGGAAGTACTTCTCTGTCTGGAGCACAGAGAAACAGGGCGCTGCCGCTTCTTTACCAGTTGATGCTCACCAAGTAAAAAGAAACAATTCGGAGAAACTTTCGTCACAACACATGCAGGTAGTCATGGTGCAGAAACTAAAGGAGTGCCACCCATTGCTCTGGTGAAGCATACAGTTGGCAGATATGCACAACAGGTGTTGGGGAGATTAGACAGGCTACCTGGACAGAACGAATCACCAACTAATTAACTGGCTAACATCAGCAGGAAAAACGTTCTGAACAATATGCACTTAAAAATTAATTCACCATCCAAGTTTCTCAAGATCAAAATGCCAATGAGGAAACGTTAGATATGTTGCACCTGTAATAAGCATGTTTTAGTAGCCACAGACATAATGGCTTGTTTAAAATTTGATGTGAAGCTGGCATATCATCAAGGTTGTCAAACTGTCTCATGACAAACCGATGCCTAATTTACTGTGATTCTCATGTTTTCAATTCTGTCGTCACTCCAAAGTGTTAGAACAGGTGTTGCTTTTAGGTAACATTGAAATCTTGAAAAGAGAATCCATCGTCAGAATGATTTTTATGGAGCTGGCGTGATTTATGTTGGGCCCCGCGGCAGGCAGCAGGTAGCGCGGCTCTGCTACTCCTGACACCGCAGGCCAGCAGGCGGTAGAGAAATGCCACACAGCTCCGCTCTGGATCCCACGGTGCTGCGAAATGTTGCCGGGCACTGCGATTTCAGAATCCACCCGCCAACCGCCGCAGCGTGGTGAATAAATAACGGCGCACACACACACACTCGACGTTGCATCACACTACAGAGGGAGCGAGTCACCTCGCGGTCACCCACCTCTGCTCTCGTGTGAGCCACAGCAAATAATGACTGACATCTTTTTCATTCTCTCCCAGGTGGAAGATTAGACATCAGGTAGTGAGTCGAGTGCTGCATGTGAGGCAGAACGAGTAGCATTTCATGTGTGGAGCTTGTAAGCAGACGGCGCCGCGTCTGGAGATTGGGCCCAGTATGTTTGCTCAGTTCGAGTGTGTTTGCTCTCTGTGTGAAGCTCATTACTCCTGGCACAGTCAACCCATAAAACGTTCTCTGTGTCTGAGAAGATTCTGAGTTTATCATGATTTTGAGTAAAATACTCACAGCATTCATGTACAGTTTTAAAACAAAAATATAAGCCATATAATCACCTCGGACTTAAAAGAAAACGGCAAAAGAAAAAAAAAATCCCCACAGCTCCAGAAATGATTATAATATTGATTTAATACAGTTTTATTAATGTTTTATAACATAACTTATCATTTTAAGTGTGATTATATAGAATAAACAACCACTAGAACTGCCAATTGTTTCTAAATCAGAGTGATTGGTTGCACTTGTTTAGTTTTTTTTACACCCTTACTGTCCTGATGAACAAGTCTCCAAGTAGATACATTTGTTTTCATGCACAGAAAGAAGCATTTGTTTATCAGCCAGCTGAGTGGCGGTGCTCAGCAACTCGTGGAAGGGGCAGCGCAGCTTTACTTTATGCTTCATACAGCTGAAAAACACTTAAGTAGTGAATCGAGTTGCACAGAAAATGTGTCCAATTTGTAGAATGGTGAAATTCGGAGATGTAATGAGTTACTGGCTGTGGAGAGAGAAAAGGAGGATGTGCAGCAAATGACACAGGATTGGTAACTGAGCCAAGGACAAATGTGAATTTGATGTTTCAGTCTCTTTGTTATGGAACATCCAGGATTTAGAAAAGTTGGCAGCCTTTTGGAAATCTGAAAGTTAAGCGTCTATGTTCTGTAAGGTACACACGCAGACTTGGAGATGTGTATCATCGTTTTGTTTGCTATGAAATGGTGAATGCTGTTTTACATCAGGTCATAAGGTAGTGCTGGGTGATACGGGTTAAAAATCTCCAGGTTTCTCATACAATGTCTGATTTTAATTGATGTTCTTCCCCCTAAAAAAATATACAGCATCATAAAATCTCAGTTAACCCAAAGTTGAAAAAAATCAAAGCTGTAAATATGCTATAGTTCTTAGTTGGCTGATATCACTCTAAAATATGAAATATGGAAACCCCAAGAATGCATTGGTTAAAAAAAATCTAGATTTTCCCAGAATTAAATCTTCAAAAACAGAAATGTTATTAAATTGACCTATTGCCCAGCTCTTCAATGCTTATTCTGACAGTTGAAATTTTCTCATAAGTAAAATCAAAGTGTGGCTGTGTTTGAGGGAGCTGAACGGCAGTGTACAGCAACACGTGGGGGAGGGGCAACACTGTTAGTCTGTGCTCCCCTCACCTGGAGCTCTCATTATAGGAATTTAACTGCAGGAATGGTGTGACATAAAACTTTTAGTGGCCTGTGTTAACTAGCAACATTGGAGAGACAGAGTGTGTGGAAGTGTTGATTTTAATACTTTCTGTTAACAAAAAAAAAAAAAAAAACATCTGAAAGAGGCTGGGGAAAAAGTCCCAAAGGCATGCTGGCAGGCCTCCCAGCAGTGACTGAGGCATCAGTGTCCTCGCACTGTAATTTATGGCGGCTGTGGTTCTGTCCTCGCCTGAGCAGATGCAGAGAGCAGCATCAGAGACCAGTATTATCCCTGGGCTGTAAAGCTCCGGATCAGAAACCCAACCAGTGGGAGCTGGACAGGGAGCGTGAGAAAAAAAAGCAGTTAAAGCGCTCATTACAGGCATCCTTTTCCCTTTTTTTTCCTGCATTTCCTCCTTGTACTTTTCTTCCTTTCTAGCACACATAGTTGCCTTAATTACATATAATCTGCTATATCAGAGATCTCCTGCAATTTGTGTCAGAAATTTTTGAGGCAGTTTCGGGTTCCCAATTTATGGTCGAGAACTTAACAACTTAACAACACCCAATAGCACAATGTCGGACGTTGCACTCTGCACAGCTGTTCTCTTGAGCATCTGAACAACAGCGAAAAAGGGTTCTCATTGTGCCGATGTCGATGTGTTGTAGGTTCCGACGGGAAGCTGATAGAGAAAGCCTCTCACTCGGGCATGATCAACCCAAGCCCACAGTGGCAGAAACTGATTCACAACGGCCCGGTCGCTCAGTTCGAGTACGAAATCCGGGTCAGCTGCGACGAGCACTACTACGGCTTCGGCTGCAACAAGTTCTGCCGACCCAGAGACGAGTTCTTCGGACATTACACGTGCGACTACAATGGAAACAAGACCTGCCTGGAAGGCTGGTCTGGACCTGAGTGCAACACAGGTAAGCCCAGCGGAGGTGGCAGGCTTAAGCACGTCACTGCGGTGGAAAATGGTGACGTAGCTTCAGGCTTTTCTGCTGATGAACAAATCTTTAAAAACTTCATCACGCAGACTGTGTAATCTGTGATTCATGCTGATGCATTGTCTGTTTCATTCAACAATGCCTTTTTTCAGATCTCTCTCCGTCTGTAAACGTTTCAAGTTTATCTGTGTTTATTCGTCTGTACAGAAAACGATGTTTCATAGTAAAAAAAAAAATAAAAAAAAATCAGTCTGCACAGTAGTCAGTAAAATGATTAGACATTTTACTGTGCTATAATCCTGGGTGTTGGCAGCTGTGTTTATTCATACAGACAGCATAGTAATTACATTTACTGCTTTAATTACAATGCAACCAAATCCAGCTAAATTTAAATCTAGTTATGTTTTTAAATGATCGTCTTCTTCTTCTAGCTATTTGTCGACAAGGCTGCAGCACTGAACATGGATCGTGTAAGGAGCCAGGTGAATGCAAGTAAGTGTCTCGAGTTGCTATGTTCAGTTTATCCTCCTGAAATGAAAATGATCTCCTTTAATTTGGGATGTTCATAAAATTGCCCCTTTTTATACCATCTCGCTCATAAGTATTGAGGTTGTTGTAAGTTCTGCTTATCAAGAGTTTAATACTGTATGTACAGGGCCATCAAAAAGTGTTCATCTTACTTGAATTTTTGCACATTCTGTCACCTTTCTCATGTTTTGCGTTGTATTTTATTGGGATTGCATGTTGTTTATCAGGCTGCACAGTGGCGCAGTTGGTAGAGCTGTTGCCTTGCAGCAAGAAGGTTCTGGGTTTGATTCCCTGCCCCGGTCTTTCTGCATGGAGTTTGCATGTTCTCCCTGTGCATGCGTGGGTTTCCTCCCACAGTGTGAGTGTGGTTGTGTGTCTCTGTGTTGCCCTGCGACAGACTGGCGACCTGTCCAGGGTGTACCCCGCTTCTCACCCGGAACGATAGCTGGAGATGGGCACCAGCAACCCTCCCGACCCCACCAAGGGACAAGGGTGCAAAGAAAATGGATGGATGGATGTTGTTTATCAGCTCAAAGCAAAAAAATGCAATTTGGAAGTGGAACAATTAGGAGGCATGCATTACAAATAAAAATCTAGAAAGTGTTTGCATTCAGCTCCTTTTACTCTAAACCCGCTATCTAAAATCAAAGACAACCAACTGCAATCAGATCTTGGCACTGTGTATACATTTTTTTGCGGGGGGGGGGGTAGGGATGTGAGGGGAGCTCCAGGACAGTTTCCAAGGCCTTAACTGAGTTTTGGATTGAAGCTGCTAGACTGGGCCAAGACAATGCTAAACAGCCACAATTCAGTGCTAAAAAGTGTCATCGATCCGCTTACGGGGCAAAAGTTATCAGTCAAATCTGGTTCAGCATTTGGATGAGCCTTTTTTTTGTGTAGCTAATGGCTTCTAATGCTATTTATTCACACAGCCAGAGGAAAAGCTCCAGCACAGATGGGTATCAGAGGCGCAGTTATATCTCCTCGTCCCGGAGGAGGTCCTGGTGATCAGCTCATTGCACAGATCAGGATTTCACTGCTTGCTTTAGCTGTCTGATTTGGCCATAACTCGCTCACCAATGGATGATCGTGTTTGCTTTTTGCAGCTTTGTTGTGTTTCCCAAGCTTTTGACTGAATCAGATTTCTTGTAGGAGCCTGAAGTATTGGCAGAACAAGAGGTTGACTCGCTTTAGTCTTCTGACAGGTGTGGCTATATTTAAAGCTCAGGGTTTAAACTCTTGAAGCTAGGTCCTCTGTTATTGTAGTCAGTGAGCCGTTTCCCACCACTGGGGCGGTTGTGGTGTGTTTAATAACAGCGGTACATAGCAACACTGGTTTCAGGCAAGGGCAGCCTCCTTGTTCCTAGTTTAATGTCTGCAGTTCCTCAGCAGATGATATTCCTGAGGGTGTTTTTTTTTTCTTCTTTTTTCTTTCATTTCAGTCCCAGTCCTCTTAGAAAGCTATGAAGGAATTTGCTGATGCAGATTCAGTAGCAGGGTCCAACATAATGTCCCATTTAGGCATGGACTAATATGACGAGATTCATAGTATTGTTGTATTTGGATAAAGAATAAGAACCAAAATGATTTCCATTGTTTAACTGATCTGATCTATTACACAGAATATTCAGAATTATGCAGACGTTATTGTAGGTATTCAATGTTAGAACATTTAAGTCGTTTCCGAAAAGATGTTAAACCACAGGAATGATGAGACTGTATGTATGATGATGCATCAACATATCAGCTGTTAGCTGGAATTCAGCCTAATCGTCTCAGACCAGTCGGAAAACAAAAAACAATCCTCAACACTCCTCAGTGTGGATGCTGTTATAAAGAGTCAAAAATTTGATCAGTGAGGATTTAAAATGGTCATAAAATGCTTAGAAGGTCTTTATCAAACATGTCCAGACATGTTTGTGATTTATTCGCGCTGCAAGAAGGCGAGGGAGAGCAAGACTTTCAGCGGAAAGCCGGAAGGCTAAACGGAGTTTGTTTCATTCTTCTTTGATCTTTAAGATGCTGGAATTGGGAATGGGATTGCATCACAGGTGCCCGCTATCAGGCTGTGCCAATACTTCAAAATTCCTTTTACTAAGTGAAGAAAACTGAAATTGCATTATGAGAGATCTGAAAAACTATTTGAAAGGAGTGTGTTTTCTATGACGTGTTCAGGCATATCTGTGGTTTATTTAAACTGACAAAGAAAAATACTTTTAGCAGATAGTGGGAAAGCTGAACAGTGGGAAAGCTTTGAGCTTAAAACTTTTGTTATCGATTTGAAATGCTTAGAAATGTTGGTATCCTTTAAATCAAGGTCTGTTTTGTAGGGAATTGCACACAGAAACTACAGGGGGTTTTGTGCTGCTAATAAAACATGCTACAGGCAGTCACATTCACTGTACTAACTAAGTAACTTGAGCTTCTGCTTGAAACCTTCCGATAGAGGATTCGCCCATTTTCAAGAGCGCAGAGTGGACTGGTGTTTACTTAAGCATCATGTTTATTTTTACTTTCCACCCGTTTATTTTTTTTTTTTTTAGGCTAATCAGTGCGCCGCTGCTCCAGGGGGACGCTGTTTCCTGTCACTATAGGCTCCACAGCAGCAACAGTATCGCAGCTCCGCCACCTCCAAAGCGCGGACAAATCAGTCACGCTGTTGCAATTATGGAGCCGAGAACAAAAAGGGCAACGTTATCGGTGTAATTATGGACTCTAACGTTTGAGTGGTCAGCAAAGAGTTTGTCCTCCTCCTGCTCTCAGCCTTGAGGCGCAGGCCTGCTCACTGACTCATGGGAACCAAGACGGGCAGCAGTGAAACAGCTGAAAGGAGGGCCGAGCGCTCCTCTCTGTGTTAGTGACGCCAGTGCCAAGCCGCAGGCACAGCATCGTTAAAGGGAACGTCTGGTCGCATGCTAATGTTAGCCACCCCAAAGGTCCCATTGGAGCTGTAATTTAGTGTTTTTCTTTGTTTTCTGTTTGGTTAAAATGCTAAGGCACCCATGTCTCCTTGTGCCCAAGTATTGTAAAAATGCAGTTGCATAAACACTCGGCTGCTTAAAATTTATTTGTGGTGTTTATTCTTGTGTGAATACTGCCTCTTTGTTTAGTCCGTGCAGCTCCTGGGCTGCTAATGCTGCTGTGTACTTCATTAGGATCAGATTATTCGGAAGGAATCTGGAATAAGTGGAGGATTAGGATATTTGCAGATGCCATGGGGATTTTCTGGCCTTGTTGTAAATAACATTCTGCATGTGCGGGAGTTTTTTTATTTTTGACCTCTCGTCTCATTTCTGATTGTGTTGCAGGTGTCTGTACGGATGGCAGGGCCTGTACTGCGATAAATGCATCCCCCACCCGGGCTGTGTGCATGGCACCTGCGTTGAACCATGGCAATGCCTGTGCGACCTCAACTGGGGCGGCCACCTCTGTGATAAAGGTTAGTTCTCACTCTCCTTAGTTTCGGCTGCATTGACAGTTGCAGTGGCTCTCAAAAAGGAACACGTCCCGGTTTAAGGTGGCAGGTTTTTGAAATGTAAAAACAATGATAACCACCTTAAATGTAACCCATGTCATTCATAATGCAACAAAAAAGCAAAACAAATCTATTGGGATGAAAATTCTAAATATTAAGCTTCATAAACTTGATTGTCCAAGTTTGTGCACCTTTAAATATTTTATTAAAGCAAACGTTTTCGTGACGGTGTTCATTAAATCAGATGGTGAGGACATGTCTTGTTTTTAGCCCCTCTCAGAGACCATACAAATATTTGTAAGAAAATGACATCAAGCTGTCCTAAAGTTTTAATTTTCTGCTGATGAATCCATAATTATGTCAGTTACACCTCAGAGCATTATGCTGCCACCAGTGTGTTTTGGGTTTTTTTTCTGGTTAACACACTGCTGTTTTTGTGCCTAAAATACACTTATGAATTGTTGTAAAGAAATTCTGTGTGTGACCCAGACATATACAGGTGCTTTATGGTTCATGTGGAAGATCACAAATATTTGACCCATATTTGGTCACTCCCCGTGCCAAAGTGTTGGAATATTTACCTAGAAGTGATGCAAAAATACTTTGTATTCTTTTTCTGACTGATACATTTGTACAATAAGATTTTGTGTAATTTATCTGCCAACTATGGTTTTAAAAAAATTGCAAAAATGCTGAACTTTATTCAAGGTTTCAGTCAGATGAAATCTAAATGTGTCTGAACATTTATTAGCTTAATCACTTTTGCACGTTTTTTTATTTTCAATTTTTTCCCCCTCTTGAGTTGTTTTCAGTAGAAGTGTCACGTTAACGTTGCTCTCTGTTAAGGTCACATCAATCTGGCTATTGATAGACTATAGAGCTGTGGCCGTTTTAAAACCTCATTTCTTCTCTCATCCAGATCTGAACTACTGCGGCACTCACCAGCCATGCTTGAATGGAGGAACGTGCATCAACACAGGACCTGATAAGTACCAGTGTACCTGCGCTGAGGGCTACTCCGGAGCAAACTGTGAGAGAGGTGAGGCTCTGGGGACGGATTTTCTCGAGGGGTTTCAGAGTCACGTTTGCAGCTGCAGAGAGCTAGAAGGTTTGGGCTCCGTGAGCCTGCAGACTAGAGGTCAGAGGTGCTCCGGGTTTGTAATCAGAGGAGGTGGTAACTTGCAATAATCTGTTTCCACTTGAGTGTAAGTGCCGCCCTCCTCCTCCAAGTCAGGTAATCCACCGATGTTGATCTCCAGAGGCCGGTTGTCCTTTTAGCTTCTTCAGATGAATGCGGTGCTAAGGTTCAGCTATTGTGAACACTTACCATGGAGATGGTTATTTTCCTCATTAAATCTGAGCCTCGTGAGGTGCTGACAGCTTAACTGCGGGGATGTCAGGAAACGATGCCCTTTGTAACGTGAGGTCTGCTGACCGGGGCTATGGTAGCCCCTCCCCCCTCCTCCTGGCATACCAAGAGATGATCACCCCTCGCTGCTCTACTCGTTTCTGGAGTAAATCATTCATTTCTGATTCATTTGGGACGCGCTCATCCCTAAACCCGTCCGCGCCTCTCCGGTAGAATGGCGGGGAGTCTGAGGGAAGTCACGCTGCACTGGTCAGGTCAGCATAGCATGAAGTACGGTTTCCTGGCGGACGGCGCTGTTGAGGCGGGTAGTGAGAGGGAGATTGGGGCGGGTTTTTAACGGCGGGCTCTTGGAGCGGGGGAGGATGATCTATGGATGTGTTGTGGTGATAAAGGAAGGAATTTTGGCTGACTTAGTAAATTGGGATTTTATGTGATAAAAAAACAAATATTACTGCACAATTGTGACGTGGAAGGATGAGAATTTTATTTTTTTGATGTTGTTGGTATGCATTCATATTCACTCCCTTAACTTTGAGACCCGTAGTGCGATTCTCTGCGTCCCTTTTCCACAATTCGAGAATAGTACAGATTTATTTCACTAGACTGACGGTGAAATGCTTAAAACTAAGTGAAGTGGAATTTACTTCACTTGGAAACAAATTAAAAGAGTAAAATTAATCACTTTAACACCAGCCCAAACTATTAAACTTTTAATAACCATATTTTTTTATGTTCATTTGACAGAAGGTAACACCACAAACATCCAATATCTTTTACTCTGAGGTAGAATTGAGCGCATTCATTTATTAAAAAAAGACTAAATAAGAGGGTTTAAAAAATAACAACATATTTATAACTATATATATATATATATATATATATATATATATATATATATATTTTTTTTTTTTTTTTCTCCTTTTGTGGCCCAGGTAGAAAAACATTTGCACTAAAGTAGAACCCAGTTAAACCAGCAGGCTTCAGAATATACATTCCATCCATTCTTCACTACTTTATAGTGATCTAACACATAAAATCTACTTGTAACGTGACAAAATGAGAAAAATGTATTTCTATTGTATAAAACAATGCGTTTCTTATGCAACTTGTAAAAAATGTGTTTTTTTTTTTTTTTTTTTTAGCTGAACACGCCTGCCTCTCCAATCCGTGCTCTAATGGAGGGAGCTGCTCAGAAACCGCTCAAGGCTACGAGTGTCAGTGCGCGCCGGGCTGGAGCGGCCCGTCCTGCACCACCAGTAAGACTGAATCTGCAACGTCTCAACAATTAACAGAATCAAAGAAAACGTAATTCCAGCTTAACCATTTCCACCTGCTGTTGAGCAGATGTGGACGACTGCTCCCCCAGCCCCTGTAACCACGGCGGGACGTGTCAGGACCTGGTGAACGGCTACAAGTGCCACTGTCCTCCGCAGTGGATGGGGAAGACGTGTCTGATAGACGCCAACGAGTGCGACAGCAAGCCCTGCGTCAACGCCAACTCCTGCCGCAACCTGATTGGCAGCTACTTCTGCGAGTGCCTGCCTGGTTGGACGGGGCAGAACTGTGACACCAGTGAGTTGAAAGCTGCAGCTGTTGAGCAGGACACAAGTCCAACTCCTGGCTGGTGTTTAGAAATAATTTCCATTCAGTCAGTCCGTGCTGAATTTACAGCTGCAACATGAAGGCATGAAGCAAAGCAGTGACGCTTGTGCAGTGTAAACTTGTCTGCAGTTCAATTATTAGACTTTTGTGTGCGTGTGCGTGTGTGTGTCTGTGGTGATTAGGACGGTCTCAAAACAATCTGAGCTTGAGTTTCACTTGGCAGCCGACTGGATTGCTCAATACTCTTGTTGTGCACTTTTGTTTTTCCTTTTTCCCTTTGCATTCCCATCATCCACGTCGTGCACTTTATTCTCACAACAATGTTTTTAAAGGCCCCGGGCGTGAGGAACATAAAGCAGAGACTTGTTTTCTAAGACTAACTATTTACCAGAGCTGTTTAGAATTAATCCTCTGATTTGTTTTTTTTTCCCATGCAGACATAAACGACTGCAAGGACCAGTGCCTGAATGGAGGAACCTGTAAGGTAGGTGACGGGTCAGAAACCATCCGGCTCGGTCGGGTTGTAGCTTCGACTTAATAACAGAGACGTTTACGTGGGCGGTTGTAAAGACAACGGATATAAAAAGTTTACACGCCTATTAAAACTTGATTGGGGTATGCCTGGGCCTTTCAAAAAATGTTTATTCTTCTTCTGGTGAAGACATGTTCTTTGGGGCGTTGTCTTCATCTTCAACCTTCTGAAGTTTGGTGGTTCAGTGCAAACATCGGGTTCTATCTGACTGCAGTTCCAGCTTAAGGAACATCTATTGCATGGTTTTGGTGCTGGCACCGCCATACATAATCTTTTTGAATTGCGGACTAAATGTCATCACAGTGTCATGTTTTTGCAGACTTCAAATAAGATTTTGTTTTTCCAACTGGTTTTCTTGCCACACCTGCCACTCAGTTTTTTATTTTGTGAAGAATAAAGGAGATAGTTGTTACTGGTTCTACACAACCAGCCTCTTTAATGTTGCTGTCGGTGTCTTGGCGTCCTCTAGGATCCGTTGTTTCATAGACGATGTATCGACCTCCTTGGTAATGCCACAGACGTACCAGGTTTTCACCCTTTAATGCTGGCTGTGTTCACAGTGATTTATATCTAATGTTTTGAAAACAATGTTCCGCCTGTCTCCTGATTGACCTTTGACATAGCGATCCGCCTGGCGCTTTTAAGCTCTAAAGATTGACTGAGGAAATGTCAGAAAACGTCTACTAGAGTTTCTGTCAGGTGTGTCTTTGGGAATCTGTGCCTGCTGAGATTTAGTGTAAGGCCAAATGTTAACTTATGACTTTTTTTCCCCCAGATTAATTAAGAATCTTCAGTTTGCTTTCTTACTAAAGCTTGAAACAGGATCTTGAAACCTGGCATTTTAACAGTGGTGTGTAGACCCTTACAATCCGCTGCAGCTGAATCAGATTTCCTGAAACCAGAGGCTGAATTGTTTCTGTTAAAAATTATAATCAGGAAAGTGTCTTGAGAGGTTTTAAAAGGAGGAACACGCTTTTTCTCCAGCTCACCAGATTAAATTACAGTGAGCTCCACTCGGTTGAGCCCGTACTAGGAAAATGTGTTGAAATAATCGTAACATCACCGCCCACCCCCGTCGTTCCCGCTTCAGCTTTGCTCCCTGGTTTCTCACAGTTATTGTTTGGGCTCCACTCAGCTGGAGCCATTGGTCACATGCATCCGACGTTGATCTGAGTTTGTGCCTCTCTCAGGACCTGGTGAACGGGTACCGCTGCACGTGCGCCCCCGGCTTTGCTGGCGACCACTGCGAGAGGGACGTGGACGAATGCGCCAGCTCGCCGTGCCTGAATGGCGGCCGCTGTCAGGACGAGGTCAACGGCTTCCAGTGTCTGTGCCTGACCGGCTTCTCTGGGAACCTGTGCCAGGTGAGACGTCCGCACGAACGAAGCACGAGTCCTAAAGGCGTAGGTGGATATGCTAGAAGGAAGAGCATTGGAAAAAAAATAAAGTTTTTTAGTCTTTATGCAGTTGGGAAGAGGATAAATGTGATTTTTTTTTTTTTTTTTTTTTTTTTTTTTAACAAATACTCTGCTCCAGCTAATCGAATC
>NW_015112756.1:243944-247347 GCF_001443285.1 Poecilia latipinna | reverse complement strand
AATTTTTTTTATTTTTTCAATTAGGAAAAAAGAAAAAGTTTATTTTTTTTTTTTTTTTTTTTTTTTTTTTTAACAAATACTCTGCTCCAGCTAATCGAATCCTTCCATCCATCCTGTAGTTCCATCAATACTATTAGTTGTAACCTTCATCCATCCATGTATCCATCCTCCCTCCCTCGTTCCCTCAAACATTCACTGACAGTTTTGTAACATCATCTTGAGGAACTGTGTAGGACTGGTTCTGTTAACCCGTTGTGGGTTGAGGCTGCTGTATCGTGGCGTTTGCAGCCACACCCTGCTCTCCAGTCCTCCCCTCTTAAAATGGATGGTTTTCTAGAAGCTGCTCCTGGCTGCAGCGCGATGCATTCCTCAGCACTGAAGCTTCGACTCAAGAGGACGGCTCCTGTGTCTCTGCCTCGTTGTTTTTTCTCTCCTCCTCTCTTCCTCCCTGCCTTGTGTGTGTGTGTGTGTGTGTGTGTGTGTGTCCGTGTGTCGTTTCCTGGCACGGCCCAAGTGAAGGATGCTCGTGGGGATTTGCTTTGTTTTCTGTAGCAGAAACTATATCGGTTATCGAATTCTCTACTCACCATTCAATCCCTTTTCTCTCCCCTTAGCTGGATATAGATTACTGCTCACCCAACCCTTGCCAGAACGGAGCGCCCTGCTACAACCGGGCCACAGACTACTTCTGCGCGTGCCCAGAGGACTACGAGGGCAAGAACTGCTCCCACCTTAAAGACCACTGTCGCACCACCACGTGTAAAGGTATATCTCTCGCTTTCAGCGACCACAGGCTTTTTCCAGAAAGCTGCTGAAAGATGATCTGTGCGCCGTGCAGTAGTGAAACACTTCACCCACATTTTTCCCACAAGAGCAATACTTGCTTAGTTTTCATACAATGAAGTTTCTTGGCGGAGTCGAGCAGATTTGATGCTCTCTCCTCTAAGCTAAGCCGTTCCCAATGAGCCCAAACGTGCAGAAATTTCCTGAAGATCTGGCAGAAGCCCGATAGCACCGTGTGTGTTCTCAGTAATGACTTGGTGGGCTACCTCTTCTTTTCCCCTTCAATGAGTGCGCACAGTCTTCAGTGCCTGCTCATGCAATTGAGTGAGTGGACCAACCACAGAGGCAGATACCAGACAGTGGGATTCTCCGCGCACTTGGCACAAATTAAGCGATTTACAGGGAAGCAAATTCACCTCATGCGCCTAACCTGATCAGACATGGGGAAAGGAGGGGATTTTAGCGTGGTGGAAAAAAAAAAAAAAAAAAAACAGTCACTCTAAATTGCTTATGAAAACATGACCGCTTATCGCTGTTTGTCCCATCAACGCCCCACCGTGACCTTCTCCCCCACTGCTGCAGAGCCGAGCAGAGGCTTCCACTTTTTCACCTTTTGTCACATTGCAAACAACTTAACTGAGTGCAGTTTACTCAGATTTCATGAAATAGACTGAGACAAAAGTAGAATATGAAAAGTGTGGCGTGCATATGTATTAAACCCCTCTACTCTAATACGTAAACTCAAGTGCAACGGTATAAATGCAACACAACTGCAAACTTATTAAAGATAACTAAAAGAACAGAAAGAGAGAGTCATGGTGGCACTGGAGGAGCTGCAGAGACACAGCTCAGGTGCAAAACTTATTACTAGTACGCTTCACAAATCTGGCCTTTTAGGAGTGAGAAAGAAACTCTGAGGTTCAGACCACATGTGGAACAAGGATATCTGGTTGGATTAACTTTTTGGGCTGGTGGTAGCATCATGCTGAGGGGATACTCTAAGAACTGTTGAGAGGATGGATGGAGATAAAGATCGGACTAAGAAGAAAATCTGGCAGATAAGGGATGTCCAAATGTGGCCCCTGACCGCAGATTTAAAGTAAAAAAAATAAATAAATAAGAAATGTTGGCGCTGATACAGATGGTTGCTTTTTGTTTTTGAAAATTAGATTTTTGTTGGCAGATTTATGGAACATTCTTGTTCCTGGGAACAGACTATAAAGATCTTCTATATCAAGAAAATTAAATAAAAATGAGGGAACTTCACACTTTTTCATTCTCTCTCAAATATGTTGTTTTCTACTTTTTCATTCAAATATTTCACGTTTATTGTATTGCTCTGCCTGTTTAAAAGAAAAGAATTCACAATTGAATTATTTGATATTTTAATTGGGGGACAAATCCACAAGTATTATCACCTTTTTATTTCTGGTCAGAACTTGTTCCATTAATGTCTGCGGCGTCTTTTTGCAGTGATTGACAGCTGTACCGTCGCCGTGGCATCTAACAGCACGCCAGGAGGAGAGCGCTACATTTCGTCAAATGTGTGTGGACCTCACGGTCGCTGCCGGAGCCAAGCGGGGGGTCAGTTCAGCTGCGAGTGCCAGGAGGGCTTCAGAGGGACCTACTGCCACGAGAGTACGGCCGAATTTACCGTCACCATGGCAGCGCGTCACGTTTGCTCCGCACTGTCGCGGCCGATCTCACCAAGTCTCTCTCATTCTCTAGACATAAACGACTGCGAGAGCAACCCGTGTCGCAACGGAGGCACGTGCATCGACAAAGTCAGCGTCTACCAGTGCATCTGCGCCGACGGCTGGGAGGGCGACCACTGCGAGATCAGTGAGTCACGCCGCCGCCTCATCCTTTCCTCATGTCGCTGCTCAAACCGTCTCAACAGAAAAATGTGTCTTCCATCGCCCGTTTGATATGCCGCCCTCAAATCACACACACCCATCTAATATTTCCAGACATAGATGACTGCAGCACCAACCCCTGTCATAATGGAGGGACATGTCGAGACCTGGTGTCTGATTTCTTCTGCGAGTGCAAAAATGGCTGGAAGGGGAAAACCTGCCACTCACGTAAGAGCCTCCCCCATTTTTTTTTTATTTTATTTTCCACACCCGTGTTGTCTGTCCGTGCAGGCTCATGGTATGTGCTCATGGCTGTACTCGATTATCTATTACCTTACAAACCCTGAGATTTTTCACACATACCTTGCAGGTGAAAGCCAGTGCGATGAAGCTACGTGCAACAATGGGGGCACCTGCCATGATGAGGGTGACACATTCCAGTGCAAGTGTTCCCCAGGCTGGGAGGGCACGACCTGCAACATAGGTGAGCAGCAGGCGCTGCAGCTCGGGGTTAATCCTCCACATTTAAGGGGAACTTCTCAGATTTTATCTGGATTTTTGATGCCGCCAATAAAATCCATTGTAATAAATTTCTACTACAATATTGTAGAGTCCAGATGTGTGCAATTTAATCTCAGTATGATTTAGGGCCAGGCGATGTGGTTTAAAAATAAAAGCTCAGATTTTTTTCCTTTTCTTTATTTTTTTATTAATCCTAAATTTGATTTCAGACTTTAATCAAAATTTTCCTCACTTTTTTTTTC